>NW_027189814.1:50000-84750 GCF_040958095.1 Procambarus clarkii | reverse complement strand
TGTTAGCGTGTGTACGTTTGAATGACATAGTGTCCCATCATTGTCACATTTTTTGTTACATGTTTACTATTGTCAGGAGCGACAGACAAGTGCAGCTATGTGTGTCTATGTGTACCTGCAATTGGACTGACACGTGTATGGTAATTATCTATCTGTCCATTGTTAAAGGAACATATTAGTGAAGGTTTATTTATGTAAATGATGACATATGTACGTGTACGCGTTTAGTGGTACTGTAATTTACATACTTAACAGGTTTATGTTTGAATAAATAGTATCCCACAATCGTCTCATTTTTGTTACTATTTTGCTGTTCATTCTCAATCTCTCTGACTCCCGAGGACCATTTTGTCATGTGTGTTTATTAAAGGAAAATATCATATTTTGGTTACAAAATAACTTGTATTTATTTTCCAAAAAAATGTTTTCAAAGAAAAAGTAATTGTTAGTAAGCATTCATTTTTCTAACATACAAGACAGTTACTCACTACCTTACAGCAGTCAGGAACACTTTTGTTACTATCTCTTCACAGCGTCTTTTACATAAATACCCTATCTTAACAAATTCAATCATTAAATTCATAACTGGCAACCCCTCGGCCCCTCCCCCACAGGTCCAAGGCCACCGAGTGACTAACCCCACACCAATTCCCCAACCCAGGAAGCATCATTCCTTTCCCCTAACCTCTCCCAAATTATGTTTTGACGAGTACACGCACTACGGGCCTGACAGCTGAGTAGACAGCGCTCTCAACTCGTAATCCTAGCGTCCGTGTTCGATCCTCCGGTGATGGCAGAAACGAAACTGGGCAGTTTCTTTCACCCTGTTGTTCCTGTACCTAGCAGTAAATAGGTACCAGGGATTTAAAAGCTGTTATGGGCTGCTTCCTCTGTGTGTGTGTGTGTGTGTGTGTACTCACCTAGTTGTACTTGCGGGGTTGAGCTCTGGCTCTTTGGTCCGGAGTGTGTGGAAAAATTTGTGTTAGTTACAAGTTAGTAATAGTTGATGGTGAATACTAACCAAGCACGATCTCGTATAATACACTACACACGCCAACCCCCCCTCTCTCCCCCCAAATCACTATACCTAAGTCATTAACAAATTAATACACATCAATTAATACACCAAAAATACTAACTATAAATAAAGGGTCCAAATTGAGACAAACAGCGACTCCAGCGTGGTCTAGTCGGATGAGAACGTGTTCTCATCTGGATAGATTGCGATCGAGCCTGTCGGAACGGTTACGTAACTACAGGGCACTAATTTATGTGGTCCCCTCCTGTAGCTGCCTCTGTATCGAAAGGTTCTCTGGATAGCTGGAATTAGCCTGACTCCTAGTAAAGTAGGGAAGAGGTGAAATCCGTTGGGACCACGGACGGATACCTTGGATCCATTGACCTAGGGCAGGTCTAATCACCTGGGATTCGAACCCACGGTGGGAATAAGGGAAAAGAGTTGAAGGGAGGGACACAAATGGTTCCAGAAACCAAACTACACATAAACCCGGACACTCACACACACACACCACACACACACACACACACACACACACACACACACACACTCACCAGGACACTCACAGGGACACTCACTCAGACACACATCCATAGACACAAACTGTAATAAGGAAGACCATCTGAGGGAACACAGATTGCCTCGTGGACCCACAGGTATACCCGAACACACACACTCACCCGGACACTCACAGGGACACTCACCCAGACACACATTCATAGACACATTCTCAGTCGACTTGAGAATGGTCAAGGACTTACCGAAACGTCGTCGTTCCTTCACCTTCTAGTGTGTGGTCTGGTCAACATACTTTAGCCGCGTTATTGTGACTCATCGCCTGCATCCATAGACACAAACTGTGATAAAGAAGACCATCTGAGGGGACACAGATGGCCTCGTGGACTCACAGGTATAACCGGACACACACTCACCCGAACACTCACACAGACACACATCTATACACAAAAAACTGTGATAAGGGAGACCATCTGAGGGGACACAGATGGCCTCGTGGACCCACAGGTATAACCGGACAAACACTCCCCCAAACACTCACAGGGACACTCAAACAAACACACAGACAGACATCCATAGACACAAAAATAAATTTTTATACCGAAAATTTAAAAATTAATGATAAATAAGGCAACGAAACGAAAAAATAAATACAATTTAATCATAATATTTATATTACAACCCCCAAACTCATCCAGCTCCTTGGATTGCGGGCAGGAAGCATGGATGCTGTGAGCCATTCCTCTCTGGATCTCCACACTAAGGCGCTGAAAGAGAAAACTGACGGCTGTAGGGTCTCTAGTTGTTTCAATTAGCTTCGACCCCAGCTCCTTCAAAAAACTTGCAGCACTTTTACCCCAGGCACCAAGTGTCTCTGAGGCAATGGGGACAAAATTGTAGTAGTGATCAAGGTCTCCGTTTTTATGTGACTTGGCTGCTTCCCAGTGATTGGCAGCACCTCCTGCCTGAGCAGCACTGAAGTTAACATAGGTGTTGCCTAAAGTTGAAACGCAAGTGTAGTCCCACAATAACTGTCTACCATTCTTCCAGGGGTTCACCGTGATCCCATCTGGGCGACCAACAGGCTCATCAGAGTTGCGGGGCAATACGGAACGGGACTCTCTCTCTGCTGGACAACCTTCCGTGATAAGGCTTCTCTTTATAATGTCGTTAACATCGCAGTGTCTTGCATGCCATCTCCTGTCCTTTGGCAGAGAAGGCCATGTCGTCCGTACCTGTCGGCCACTGCCTCGCCACCAAAACCCTGTATTCGGTGTGGATTCGGGCAGTGAGGCGGAGAGCCACAGCCATTCAGAGGGCCTGTGGTGAGACGAGTGCTAGTAGCTGATATTGGGGTTGCTAATAGCAAGTCCTCTGCATGGGGAGCTGCTACAGCTCTAAGTCGGGCAGTATCATGTGGTGTTGTCGCAGCTTACAGTAATGTTGGAGCTACTTTGTCGGCAATGGGGCGATCCCAACTGGATTGCTTATGGGCTATATATATATATATATATATATATATATATATATATAATATATATATATTATATATATATATATATATATATATATATATATATTATATATATATATATATATATATATATATATATATATAATATATATATATATATATATATATATATATATATATATATATATATATAATATATATATATATATATATATATATATATGCTGGAGGCTGTAGCTATCCACAGATTTTTTTGAATATATTTATTATTATATTATTAAGGCTTATTTTTACCAAATTAGAGGGGAAATGGTCTGAGGTAGGGAACGGACATAGGATGGTAGGTGTAGACATTAGTTAAAGTATTTTGGAATAATTATTATTTATTCTCACCCCTCCCCCCCTCTCTCCCTGTTGATTCAATTAAGGTTAATTGTGAATTATTACTGGAGATGGTTGAAGACTTTTTCGTAATCAGAAAAAATGATTTCCTTAAATTAAACACATAAAGTAGTTTAATTTTGGTCCTATTGATCCTAATTTTGTAAGAGGGAAGAGGTACAAAGCCGGTGGGGGGGGCGGGAGATTTAGAGGTGGTATAAAGAGGGAGAACAGGAGAAGAGGTGTAGGTGAGGTGAAAGAGGGATGAAGAGGGAGTGAAGGAGGTACTGGGGGAGGTAAGAGGACGATGAGAAGGACTGGTGCTGGGAGGGAGGACTACGGGAAGGGTAAGAAGGGAAGGACTAGCAGCGGGAGGGAGGGAGGGAAGGAAGACAGTAAGGAGGGCGAGAGTGAGAAACGGCGGAAGGAGTGAGAACGAAGGTAAAGAACTGCCCCGAGAGTTAAGACGATGGGAAGGGCGGGATGGAATAGGGGCGGGTATGGGAAGGGCAGAAGGAGGGAGGATGAGCAGGGTTACGGGAGGGTGGAAAAAAGAAGGAGCCGGTACGGGAGGAGGGAGTTTGGGAAAACGATAGGAGACGGAGTGGGGAGTATGTAGATAGATTAATGGTTAGATAGATGAGTAGATGGATAGATGGAAAGAGAAGTAGATGAATAAATAGATTGATAGATAAGTAGAATGATAAATGGATAGATTAATGGAAAATGAGTTAGTAGGATCGTCGGATACAAATAGATAGAGAGATAGATATAAATAGTAATAGATAGATATATGGATGGATACGTTGATTGATAAATATATACATTGACGGATAGACGGATCCATAGATGAGTTGATGGATGAAAAGACAGATGAGTAGATGGATGGATAAACAGTCGAGTAGATGGACGGATACATAGTAAGATAGATGTATATAATGAAAAATTGTTGGTTTATGGGAAGATAGATTGATGGATTGACAATTATAAATAGATAAATAAAGGGCTACATTGATGGATACATTTGTGCTAGGTGAACAGGTGAATCAGGTTAAAGAATATCTGCCGATTTCCTCTTGCGTCAACCGGGATTCGAACGAGGACCTTAAGAATTACAACCAATAAACTCTCTCCATTTAGACAGTTGGCTACTAGTTCGCGTGTGTGTGTGTGTGTACTCACCTATTTGTGCATGCGGGGGTTGAGCTATGGTTCTTTGGTCCCACCTCTCAACTGTCAATCAACTGGTGTACAGATTCCTGAGCCTACTGGGCTCAATCATATCTACATTTGAAACTGTGTATGGAGTCAGCCTCCACCACATCACTGCTTAATGCATTCCATCCGTTAACTACTCTGACACTGAAAAAGTTACTTCTAACGTCTCTGTGGCTCATGTGGGTACTCAGTTTCCACCTGTGTCCCCTTGTTTGCGTCCCACCAGTGTTGAATAGTTTATCCTTGTTTACCCGGTCGATTCCTCTGAGGGTTGTGTAGGTTGTGATCATGTCTCCCCTTACTCTTCTGTCTTCCAGTGCCGTAAGGTGCATTTCCCGCAGCCTTTCCTCGTAACTCATGCCTCTTAGTTCTGGGACTAGTCTAGTGGCATACCTTTGGACTTTTTCCTGCTTCATCTTCTGCTTGACAAGATACGGACTCCATGCTGGGGCCGCATACTCCAGGATTGGTCTTACATATGTGGTGTACAAGATTCTGAATGATTCCTTACACAGATTCCTGAAGGCTGTTCTGATGTTAGGCAGTCTCGCATATGCCGCAGACGTTATTCTTTTTATGTATGCTTCAGGAGACAGGTTTGGTGTGATATCAACTCCTAGATCTTTCTCTCAGTCCGTTTCATTAAGTTCTTCATCTCCTATTCTGTATCCTGTGTCTGGCCTCCTGTTTCCACTGTGTGTGTGTGTGTGTATGCGTGTGTGTTAGTGAGAAATAAATGTAGTTGATATAAAAGAGGAAAAATACATTTGTTAGAAAGGCGGGGTCCAAGAGCTAATAACTCGATTTTGCAGACACAAATAATAAATACAAGGAATAAATACACACACACACACACATTAGTTGATAAAGGACTGTTTTGTGTGTATACCTATGTATACTATTGTCAGGAGCGACAGACAAGTGCACCTATGTGTGTTTATGTGTACCTGCAATTGGACTGACATGTGTACGGTAATTATCTGTGTGTTAATTGTAAAAGGAACATATTAGTGAATGTTTTTTTTATGTAAATTGAATGACATATATACATGTACGCGTGTTTAGTGTTACTGTAATTTATAATGTTAGCGTGTGTACGTTTGAATGACATAGTGTCCCATCATTGTCACATTTTTTGTTACATGTTTACTATTGTCAGGAGCGACAGACAAGTGCAGCTATGTGTGTCTATGTGTACCTGCAATTGGACTGACACGTGTATGGTAATTATCTATCTGTCCATTGTTAAAGGAACATATTAGTGAATGTTTATTTATGTAAATTGATTGACATATGTACGTGTACGCGTGTTTAGTGGTACTGTAATTTACATACTTAACAGGTTTATGTTTGAATTAAATAGTATCCCATCATCGTCTCATTTTTTGTTACTATTTTGCTGTTCATTCTCAATCTCTCTGACTCCCGAGGACCATTTGTGCTCATGTGTGTTTATTAAAGGAAAATAATCATATTTTGTTTACAAAATAACTTGTATTTATTTTCCAAAAAAATGTTTTCAAAGAAAAAGTAATTGTCTAGTAAGCATTCATTTTTCTAACATACAAGACAGTTACTCACTACCTTACAGCAGTCAGGAACACTTTTGTTACTATCTCTTCACAGCGTCTTTTACATAAATACCCTATCTTAACAAATTCAATCATTAAATTCATAACTGGCAACCCCCTCGGCCCCCTCCCCCACAGGTCCAAGGCCACCGAGTGACTAACCCCACACCAATTCCCCAACCCAGGAAGCATCATTCCTTTCCCCTAACCTCTCCCAAATTATGTTTTTGACGAGTACACGCACTACGGGGCCTGACAGCTGAGTAGACAGCGCTCTCAACTCGTAATCCTAGCGTCCGTGTTCGATCCTCCGGTGATGGCAGAAACGAAACTGGGCAGTTTCTTTCACCTGTTGTTCCTGTACCTAGCAGTAAATAGGTACCAGGGATTTAAACAGCTGTTATGGGCTGCTTCCTCTGTGTGTGTGTGTGTGTGTGTGTGTGTACTCACCTAGTTGTACTTGCGGGGGTTGAGCTCTGGCTCTTTGGTCCGGAGTGTGTGGAAAAATTTGTGTTAGTTACAAGTTAGTAATAGTTGATGGTGAATACTAACCCAAGCACGATCTCGTATAATACACTACACACGCCAACCCCCCCTCTCCCCCCAAATCACTCTACCTAAGTCATTAACAAATTAATACACATCAATTAATACACCAAAAATACTAACTATAAATAAAGGGTCCAAATTTGAGACAAACAGCGACTCCAGCGTGGTCTAGTCGGATGAGAACGTGTTCTCATCTGGATAGATTGCGATCGAGCCTGTCGGAACGGTTACGTAACTACAGGGCACTAATTTATGTGGTCCCCTCCTGTAGCTGCCTCTGTATCGAAAGGTTCTCTGGATAGCTGGAATTAGCCTGACTCCTAGTAAAGTAGGGAAGAGGTGAAATCCGTTGGGACCACGGACGGATACCTTGGATCCATTGACCTAGGGCAGGTCTAATCACCTGGGATTCGAACCCACGGTGGGAATAAGGGAAAAGAGTTGAAGGGAGGGACACAAATGGTTCCAGAAACCAAACTACACATAAACCCGGACACTCACACACACACACACACACACACACACACATACACACACACACACACACACACACACTCACCAGGACACTCACAGGGACACTCACTCAGACACACATCCATAGACACAAACTGTAATAAGGAAGACCATCTGAGGGAACACAGATTGCCTCGTGGACCCACAGGTATACCCGAACACACACACTCACCCGGACACTCACAGGGACACTCACCCAGACACACATTCATAGACACATTCTCAGTCGACTTGAGAATGGTCAAGGACTTACCGAAACGTCGTCGTTCCTTCACCTTCTAGTGTGTGGTCTGGTCAACATACTTTAGCCGCGTTATTGTGACTCATCGCCTGCATCCATAGACACAAACTGTGATAAAGAAGACCATCTGAGGGGACACAGATGGCCTCGTGGACTCACAGGTATAACCGGACACACACTCACCCGAACACTCACACAGACACACATCTATACACAAAAACTGTGATAAGGGAGACCATCTGAGGGGACACAGATGGCCTCGTGGACCCACAGGTATAACCGGACAAACACTCCCCCAAACACTCACAGGGACACTCAAACAAACACACAGACAGACATCCATAGACACAAAAATAAATTTTTATACCGAAAATTTAAAAATTAATGATAAATAAGGCAACGAAACGAAAAAATAAATACAATTTAATCATAATATTTATATTACAACCCCCAAACTCATCCAGCTCCTTGGATTGCGGGCAGGAAGCATGGATGCTGTGAGCCATTCCTCTCTGGATCTCCACACTAAGGCGCTGAAAGAGAAAACTGACGGCTGTAGGGTCTCTAGTTGTTTCAATTAGCTTCGACCCCAGCTCCTTCAAAAAACTTGCAGCACTTTTACCCCAGGCACCAAGTGTCTCTGAGGCAATGGGGACAAAATTGTAGTAGTGATCAAGGTCTCCGTTTTTATGTGACTTGGCTGCTTCCCAGTGATTGGCAGCACCTCCTGCCTGAGCAGCACTGAAGTTAACATAGGTGTTGCCTAAAGTTGAAACGCAAGTGTAGTCCCACAATAACTGTCTACCATTCTTCCAGGGGTTCACCGTGATCCCATCTGGGCGACCAACAGGCTCATCAGAGTTGCGGGGCAATACGGAACGGGACTCTCTCTCTGCTGGACAACCTTCCGTGATAAGGCTTCTCTTTATAATGTCGTTAACATCGCAGTGTCTTGCATGCCATCCTCCTGTCCTTTGGCAGAGAAGGCCATGTCGTCCGTACCTGTCGGCCACTGCCTCGCCACCAAAACCCCTGTATTCGGTGTGGATTCGGGCAGTGAGGCGGAGAGCCACAGCCATTCAGAGGGCCTGTGGTGAGACGAGTGCTAGTAGCTGATATTGGGGGTTGCTAATAGCAAGTCCTCTGCATGGGGAGCTGCTACAGCTCTAAGTCGGGCAGTATCATGTGGTGTTGTCGCAGCTTACAGTAATGTTGGAGCTACTTTGTCGGCAATGGGGCGATCCCAACTGGATTGCTTATGGGCTTATATATATATATATATATATATATATATATATATATATATATATATATATATATATATATTATATAGATATATATATATATATATATATATATATATATTATATATATATATAATATATATATATAATATATATATATAATATATATATATATATATATATATATATATATATATATATATATATATATATATATGCTGGAGGCTGTAGCTATCCACAGATTTTTTTGAATATATTTATTATTATATTATTAAGGCTTATTTTTACCAAATTAGAGGGGAAATGGTCTGAGGTAGGGAACGGACATAGGATGGTAGGTGTAGACATTAGTTAAAGTATTTTGGAATAATTATTATTTATTCTCACCCCTCCCCCCCTCTCTCCCTGTTGATTCAATTAAGGTTAATTGTGAATTATTACTGGAGATGGTTGAAGACTTTTTCGTAATCAGAAAAAATGATTTCCTTAAATTAAACACATAAAGTAGTTTAATTTTGGTCCTATTGATCCTAATTTTTGTAAGAGGGAAGAGGTACAAAGCCGGTGGGGGGGGCGGGAGATTTAGAGGTGGTATAAAGAGGGAGAACAGGAGAAGAGGTGTAGGTGAGGTGAAAGAGGGATGAAGAGGGAGTGAAGGAGGTACTGGGGGAGGTAAGAGGACGATGAGAAGGACTGGTGCTGGGAGGGAGGACTACGGGAAGGGTAAGAAGGGAAGGACTAGCAGCGGGAGGGAGGGAGGGAAGGAAGACAGTAAGGAGGGCGAGAGTGAGAAACGGCGGAAGGAGTGAGAACGAAGGTAAAGAACTGCCCCGAGAGTTAAGACGATGGGAAGGGCGGGATGGAATAGGGGCGGGTATGGGAAGGGCAGAAGGAGGGAGGATGAGCAGGGTTACGGGAGGGTGGAAAAAAGAAGGAGCCGGTACGGGAGGAGGGAGTTTGGGAAAACGATAGGAGACGGAGTGGGGAGTATGTAGATAGATTAATGGTTAGATAGATGAGTAGATGGATAGATGGAAAGAGAAGTAGATGAATAAATAGATTGATAGATAAGTAGAATGATAAATGGATAGATTAATGGAAAATGAGTTAGTAGGATCGTCGGATACAAATAGATAGAGAGATAGATATAAATAGTAATAGATAGATATATGGATGGATACGTTGATTGATAAATATATACATTGACGGATAGACGGATCCATAGATGAGTTGATGGATGAAAAGACAGATGAGTAGATGGATGGATAAACAGTCGAGTAGATGGACGGATACATAGTAAGATAGATGTATATAATGAAAAATTGTTGGTTTATGGGAAGATAGATTGATGGATTGACAATTATAAATAGATAAATAAAGGGCTACATTGATGGATACATTTGTGCTAGGTGAACAGGTGAATCAGGTTAAAGAATATCTGCCGATTTCCTCTTGCGTCAACCGGGATTCGAACGAGGACCTTAAGAATTACAACCAATAAACTCTCTCCATTTAGACAGTTGGCTACTAGTTCGCGTGTGTGTGTGTGTGTACTCACCTATTTGTGCATGCGGGGGTTGAGCTATGGTTCTTTGGTCCCACCTCTCAACTGTCAATCAACTGGTGTACAGATTCCTGAGCCTACTGGGCTCAATCATATCTACATTTGAAACTGTGTATGGAGTCAGCCTCCACCACATCACTGCTTAATGCATTCCATCCGTTAACTACTCTGACACTGAAAAAGTTACTTCTAACGTCTCTGTGGCTCATGTGGGTACTCAGTTTCCACCTGTGTCCCCTTGTTTGCGTCCCACCAGTGTTGAATAGTTTATCCTTGTTTACCCGGTCGATTCCTCTGAGGGTTGTGTAGGTTGTGATCATGTCTCCCCTTACTCTTCTGTCTTCCAGTGCCGTAAGGTGCATTTCCCGCAGCCTTTCCTCGTAACTCATGCCTCTTAGTTCTGGGACTAGTCTAGTGGCATACCTTTGGACTTTTTCCTGCTTCATCTTCTGCTTGACAAGATACGGACTCCATGCTGGGGCCGCATACTCCAGGATTGGTCTTACATATGTGGTGTACAAGATTCTGAATGATTCCTTACACAGATTCCTGAAGGCTGTTCTGATGTTAGGCAGTCTCGCATATGCCGCAGACGTTATTCTTTTTATGTATGCTTCAGGAGACAGGTTTGGTGTGATATCAACTCCTAGATCTTTCTCTCAGTCCGTTTCATTAAGTTCTTCATCTCCTATTCTGTATCCTGTGTCTGGCCTCCTGTTTCCACTGTGTGTGTGTGTGTGTATGCGTGTGTGTTAGTGAGAAATAAATGTAGTTGATATAAAAGAGGAAAAATACATTTGTTAGAAAGGCGGGGTCCAAGAGCTAATAACTCGATTTTGCAGACACAAATAATAAATACAAGGAATAAATACACACACACACACACATTAGTTGATAAAGGACTGTTTTGTGTGTATACCTATGTATACTATTGTCAGGAGCGACAGACAAGTGCACCTATGTGTGTTTATGTGTACCTGCAATTGGACTGACATGTGTACGGTAATTATCTGTGTGTTAATTGTAAAAGGAACATATTAGTGAATGTTTTTTTTATGTAAATTGAATGACATATATACATGTACGCGTGTTTAGTGTTACTGTAATTTATAATGTTAGCGTGTGTACGTTTGAATGACATAGTGTCCCATCATTGTCACATTTTTTGTTACATGTTTACTATTGTCAGGAGCGACAGACAAGTGCAGCTATGTGTGTCTATGTGTACCTGCAATTGGACTGACACGTGTATGGTAATTATCTATCTGTCCATTGTTAAAGGAACATATTAGTGAATGTTTATTTATGTAAATTGATTGACATATGTACGTGTACGCGTGTTTAGTGGTACTGTAATTTACATACTTAACAGGTTTATGTTTGAATTAAATAGTATCCCATCATCGTCTCATTTTTTGTTACTATTTTGCTGTTCATTCTCAATCTCTCTGACTCCCGAGGACCATTTGTGCTCATGTGTGTTTATTAAAGGAAAATAATCATATTTTGTTTACAAAATAACTTGTATTTATTTTCCAAAAAAATGTTTTCAAAGAAAAAGTAATTGTCTAGTAAGCATTCATTTTTCTAACATACAAGACAGTTACTCACTACCTTACAGCAGTCAGGAACACTTTTGTTACTATCTCTTCACAGCGTCTTTTACATAAATACCCTATCTTAACAAATTCAATCATTAAATTCATAACTGGCAACCCCCTCGGCCCCCTCCCCACAGGTCCAAGGCCACCGAGTGACTAACCCCACACCAATTCCCCAACCCAGGAAGCATCATTCCTTTCCCCTAACCTCTCCCAAATTATGTTTTTGACGAGTACACGCACTACGGGGCCTGACAGCTGAGTAGACAGCGCTCTCAACTCGTAATCCTAGCGTCCGTGTTCGATCCTCCGGTGATGGCAGAAACGAAACTGGGCAGTTTCTTTCACCCTGTTGTTCCTGTAACCTAGCAGTAAATAGGTACCAGGGATTTAAACAGCTGTTATGGGCTGCTTCCTCTGTGTGGTGTGTGTGTGTGTGTGTGTGTACTCACCTAGTTGTACTTGCGGGGGTTGAGCTCTGGCTCTTTGGTCCGGAGTGTGTGGAAAAATTTGTGTTAGTTACAAGTTAGTAATAGTTGATGGTGAATACTAACCCAAGCACGATCTCGTATAATACACTACACACGCCAACCCCCCCTCTCTCCCCCCAAATCACTCTACCTAAGTCATTAACAAATTAATACACATCAATTAATACACCAAAAATACTAACTATAAATAAAGGGTCCAAATTTGAGACAAACAGCGACTCCAGCGTGGTCTAGTCGGATGAGAACGTGTTCTCATCTGGATAGATTGCGATCGAGCCTGTCGGAACGGTTACGTAACTACAGGGCACTAATTTATGTGGTCCCCTCCTGTAGCTGCCTCTGTATCGAAAGGTTCTCTGGATAGCTGGAATTAGCCTGACTCCTAGTAAAGTAGGGAAGAGGTGAAATCCGTTGGGACCACGGACGGATACCTTGGATCCATTGACCTAGGGCAGGTCTAATCACCTGGGATTCGAACCCACGGTGGGAATAAGGGAAAAGAGTTGAAGGGAGGGACACAAATGGTTCCAGAAACCAAACTACACATAAACCCGGACACTCACACACACACACACACACACACACACATACACACACACACACACACACACACTCACCAGGACACTCACAGGGACACTCACTCAGACACACATCCATAGACACAAACTGTAATAAGGAAGACCATCTGAGGGAACACAGATTGCCTCGTGGACCCACAGGTATACCCGAACACACACACTCACCCGGACACTCACAGGGACACTCACCCAGACACACATTCATAGACACATTCTCAGTCGACTTGAGAATGGTCAAGGACTTACCGAAACGTCGTCGTTCCTTCACCTTCTAGTGTGTGGTCTGGTCAACATACTTTAGCCGCGTTATTGTGACTCATCGCCTGCATCCATAGACACAAACTGTGATAAAGAAGACCATCTGAGGGGACACAGATGGCCTCGTGGACTCACAGGTATAACCGGACACACACTCACCCGAACACTCACACAGACACACATCTATACACAAAAACTGTGATAAGGGAGACCATCTGAGGGGACACAGATGGCCTCGTGGACCCACAGGTATAACCGGACAAACACTCCCCCAAACACTCACAGGGACACTCAAACAAACACACAGACAGACATCCATAGACACAAAAATAAATTTTTATACCGAAAATTTAAAAATTAATGATAAATAAGGCAACGAAACGAAAAAATAAATACAATTTAATCATAATATTTATATTACAACCCCCAAACTCATCCAGCTCCTTGGATTGCGGGCAGGAAGCATGGATGCTGTGAGCCATTCCTCTCTGGATCTCCACACTAAGGCGCTGAAAGAGAAAACTGACGGCTGTAGGGTCTCTAGTTGTTTCAATTAGCTTCGACCCCAGCTCCTTCAAAAAACTTGCAGCACTTTTACCCCAGGCACCAAGTGTCTCTGAGGCAATGGGGACAAAATTGTAGTAGTGATCAAGGTCTCCGTTTTTATGTGACTTGGCTGCTTCCCAGTGATTGGCAGCACCTCCTGCCTGAGCAGCACTGAAGTTAACATAGGTGTTGCCTAAAGTTGAAACGCAAGTGTAGTCCCACAATAACTGTCTACCATTCTTCCAGGGGTTCACCGTGATCCCATCTGGGCGACCAACAGGCTCATCAGAGTTGCGGGGCAATACGGAACGGGACTCTCTCTCTGCTGGACAACCTTCCGTGATAAGGCTTCTCTTTATAATGTCGTTAACATCGCAGTGTCTTGCATGCCATCCTCCTGTCCTTTGGCAGAGAAGGCCATGTCGTCCGTACCTGTCGGCCACTGCCTCGCCACCAAAACCCCTGTATTCGGTGTGGATTCGGGCAGTGAGGCGGAGAGCCACAGCCATTCAGAGGGCCTGTGGTGAGACGAGTGCTAGTAGCTGATATTGGGGGTTGCTAATAGCAAGTCCTCTGCATGGGGAGCTGCTACAGCTCTAAGTCGGGCAGTATCATGTGGTGTTGTCGCAGCTTACAGTAATGTTGGAGCTACTTTGTCGGCAATGGGGCGATCCCAACTGGATTGCTTATGGGCATATATATATATATATATATATATATATATATATATATATATATATATATATATATATATATATATATATATATATATATATATATATATATATATATATATATATATATATATATATATATATATATATATATATATATATATATATATATATATATATATATATATATATATATATATATATATATATATATATATATATATATATATATATATATGCTGGAGGCTGTAGCTATCCACAGATTTTTTTGAATATATTTATTATTATATTATTAAGGCTTATTTTTACCAAATTAGAGGGGAAATGGTCTGAGGTAGGGAACGGACATAGGATGGTAGGTGTAGACATTAGTTAAAGTATTTTGGAATAATTATTATTTATTCTCACCCCTCCCCCCCTCTCTCCCTGTTGATTCAATTAAGGTTAATTGTGAATTATTACTGGAGATGGTTGAAGACTTTTTCGTAATCAGAAAAAATGATTTCCTTAAATTAAACACATAAAGTAGTTTAATTTTGGTCCTATTGATCCTAATTTTTGTAAGAGGGAAGAGGTACAAAGCCGGTGGGGGGGGCGGGAGATTTAGAGGTGGTATAAAGAGGGAGAACAGGAGAAGAGGTGTAGGTGAGGTGAAAGAGGGATGAAGAGGGAGTGAAGGAGGTACTGGGGGAGGTAAGAGGACGATGAGAAGGACTGGTGCTGGGAGGGAGGACTACGGGAAGGGTAAGAAGGGAAGGACTAGCAGCGGGAGGGAGGGAGGGAAGGAAGACAGTAAGGAGGGCGAGAGTGAGAAACGGCGGAAGGAGTGAGAACGAAGGTAAAGAACTGCCCCGAGAGTTAAGACGATGGGAAGGGCGGGATGGAATAGGGGCGGGTATGGGAAGGGCAGAAGGAGGGAGGATGAGCAGGGTTACGGGAGGGTGGAAAAAAGAAGGAGCCGGTACGGGAGGAGGGAGTTTGGGAAAACGATAGGAGACGGAGTGGGGAGTATGTAGATAGATTAATGGTTAGATAGATGAGTAGATGGATAGATGGAAAGAGAAGTAGATGAATAAATAGATTGATAGATAAGTAGAATGATAAATGGATAGATTAATGGAAAATGAGTTAGTAGGATCGTCGGATACAAATAGATAGAGAGATAGATATAAATAGTAATAGATAGATATATGGATGGATACGTTGATTGATAAATATATACATTGACGGATAGACGGATCCATAGATGAGTTGATGGATGAAAAGACAGATGAGTAGATGGATGGATAAACAGTCGAGTAGATGGACGGATACATAGTAAGATAGATGTATATAATGAAAAATTGTTGGTTTATGGGAAGATAGATTGATGGATTGACAATTATAAATAGATAAATAAAGGGCTACATTGATGGATACATTTGTGCTAGGTGAACAGGTGAATCAGGTTAAAGAATATCTGCCGATTTCCTCTTGCGTCAACCGGGATTCGAACGAGGACCTTAAGAATTACAACCAATAAACTCTCTCCATTTAGACAGTTGGCTACTAGTTCGCGTGTGTGTGTGTGTGTACTCACCTATTTGTGCATGCGGGGGTTGAGCTATGGTTCTTTGGTCCCACCTCTCAACTGTCAATCAACTGGTGTACAGATTCCTGAGCCTACTGGGCTCAATCATATCTACATTTGAAACTGTGTATGGAGTCAGCCTCCACCACATCACTGCTTAATGCATTCCATCCGTTAACTACTCTGACACTGAAAAAGTTACTTCTAACGTCTCTGTGGCTCATGTGGGTACTCAGTTTCCACCTGTGTCCCCTTGTTTGCGTCCCACCAGTGTTGAATAGTTTATCCTTGTTTACCCGGTCGATTCCTCTGAGGGTTGTGTAGGTTGTGATCATGTCTCCCCTTACTCTTCTGTCTTCCAGTGCCGTAAGGTGCATTTCCCGCAGCCTTTCCTCGTAACTCATGCCTCTTAGTTCTGGGACTAGTCTAGTGGCATACCTTTGGACTTTTTCCTGCTTCATCTTCTGCTTGACAAGATACGGACTCCATGCTGGGGCCGCATACTCCAGGATTGGTCTTACATATGTGGTGTACAAGATTCTGAATGATTCCTTACACAGATTCCTGAAGGCTGTTCTGATGTTAGGCAGTCTCGCATATGCCGCAGACGTTATTCTTTTTATGTATGCTTCAGGAGACAGGTTTGGTGTGATATCAACTCCTAGATCTTTCTCTCAGTCCGTTTCATTAAGTTCTTCATCTCCTATTCTGTATCCTGTGTCTGGCCTCCTGTTTCCACTGTGTGTGTGTGTGTATGCGTGTGTGTTAGTGAGAAATAAATGTAGTTGATATAAAAGAGGAAAAATACATTTGTTAGAAAGGCGGGGTCCAAGAGCTAATAACTCGATTTTGCAGACACAAATAATAAATACAAGGAATAAATACACACACACACACATTAGTTGATAAAGGACTGTTTTGTGTGTATACCTATGTATACTATTGTCAGGAGCGACAGACAAGTGCAGCTATGTGTGTTTATGTGTACCTGCAATTGGACTGACATGTGTACGGTAATTATCTGTGTGTTAATTGTAAAAGGAACATATTAGTGAATGTTTTTTTTATGTAAATTGAATGACATATATACATGTACGCGTGTTTAGTGTTACTGTAATTTATAATGTTAGCGTGTGTACGTTTGAATGACATAGTGTCCCATCATTGTCACATTTTTTGTTACATGTTTACTATTGTCAGGAGCGACAGACAAGTGCAGCTATGTGTGTCTATGTGTACCTGCAATTGGACTGACACGTGTATGGTAATTATCTATCTGTCCATTGTTAAAGGAACATATTAGTGAATGTTTATTTATGTAAATTGATTGACATATGTACGTGTACGCGTGTTTAGTGGTACTGTAATTTACATACTTAACAGGTTTATGTTTGAATTAAATAGTATCCCATCATCGTCTCATTTTTTGTTACTATTTTGCTGTTCATTCTCAATCTCTCTGACTCCCGAGGACCATTTGTGCTCATGTGTGTTTATTAAAGGAAAATAATCATATTTTGTTTACAAAATAACTTGTATTTATTTTCCAAAAAAATGTTTTCAAAGAAAAAGTAATTGTCTAGTAAGCATTTTTTTCTAACATACAAGACAGTTACTCACTACCTTACAGCAGTCAGGAACACTTTTGTTACTATCTCTTCACAGCGTCTTTTACATAAATACCCTATCTTAACAAATTCAATCATTAAATTCATAACTGGCAACCCCCTCGGCCCCCTCCCCCACAGGTCCAAGGCCACCGAGTGACTAACCCCACACCAATTCCCCAACCCAGGAAGCATCATTCCTTTCCCCTAACCTCTCCCAAATTATGTTTTTGACGAGTACACGCACTACGGGGCCTGACAGCTGAGTAGACAGCGCTCTCAACTCGTAATCCTAGCGTCCGTGTTCGATCCTCCGGTGATGGCAGAAACGAAACTGGGCAGTTTCTTTCACCCTGTTGTTCCTGTACCTAGCAGTAAATAGGTACCAGGGATTTAAACAGCTGTTATGGGCTGCTTCCTCTGTGTGTGTGTGTGTGTGTGTGTGTGTACTCACCTAGTTGTACTTGCGGGGGTTGAGCTCTGGCTCTTTGGTCCGGAGTGTGTGGAAAAATTTGTGTTAGTTACAAGTTAGTAATAGTTGATGGTGAATACTAACCCAAGCACGATCTCGTATAATACACTACACACGCCAACCCCCCCTCTCTCCCCCCAAATCACTCTACCTAAGTCATTAACAAATTAATACACATCAATTAATACACCAAAAATACTAACTATAAATAAAGGGTCCAAATTTGAGACAAACAGCGACTCCAGCGTGGTCTAGTCGGATGAGAACGTGTTCTCATCTGGATAGATTGCGATCGAGCCTGTCGGAACGGTTACGTAACTACAGGGCACTAATTTATGTGGTCCCCTCCTGTAGCTGCCTCTGTATCGAAAGGTTCTCTGGATAGCTGGAATTAGCCTGACTCCTAGTAAAGTAGGGAAGAGGTGAAATCCGTTGGGACCACGGACGGATACCTTGGATCCATTGACCTAGGGCAGGTCTAATCACCTGGGATTCGAACCCACGGTGGGAATAAGGGAAAAGAGTTGAAGGGAGGGACACAAATGGTTCCAGAAACCAAACTAACATAAACCCGGACACTACACACACACACACACACACACACACACACACACACACACACACACACACACACACACACACTCACCAGGACACTCACAGGGACACTCACTCAGACACACATCCATAGACACAAACTGTAATAAGGAAGACCATCTGAGGGAACACAGATTGCCTCGTGGACCCACAGGTATACCCGAACACACACACTCACCCGGACACTCACAGGGACACTCACCCAGACACACATTCATAGACACATTCTCAGTCGACTTGAGAATGGTCAAGGACTTACCGAAACGTCGTCGTTCCTTCACCTTCTAGTGTGTGGTCTGGTCAACATACTTTAGCCGCGTTATTGTGACTCATCGCCTGCATCCATAGACACAAACTGTGATAAAGAAGACCATCTGAGGGGACACAGATGGCCTCGTGGACTCACAGGTATAACCGGACACACACTCACCCGAACACTCACACAGACACACATCTATACACAAAAACTGTGATAAGGGAGACCATCTGAGGGGACACAGATGGCCTCGTGGACCCACAGGTATAACCGGACAAACACTCCCCCAAACACTCACAGGGACACTCAAACAAACACACAGACAGACATCCATAGACACAAAAATAAATTTTTATACCGAAAATTTAAAAATTAATGATAAATAAGGCAACGAAACGAAAAAATAAATACAATTTAATCATAATATTTATATTACAACCCCCAAACTCATCCAGCTCCTTGGATTGCGGGCAGGAAGCATGGATGCTGTGAGCCATTCCTCTCTGGATCTCCACACTAAGGCGCTGAAAGAGAAAACTGACGGCTGTAGGGTCTCTAGTTGTTTCAATTAGCTTCGACCCCAGCTCCTTCAAAAAACTTGCAGCACTTTTACCCCAGGCACCAAGTGTCTCTGAGGCAATGGGGACAAAATTGTAGTAGTGATCAAGGTCTCCGTTTTTATGTGACTTGGCTGCTTCCCAGTGATTGGCAGCACCTCCTGCCTGAGCAGCACTGAAGTTAACATAGGTGTTGCCTAAAGTTGAAACGCAAGTGTAGTCCCACAATAACTGTCTACCATTCTTCCAGGGGTTCACCGTGATCCCATCTGGGCGACCAACAGGCTCATCAGAGTTGCGGGGCAATACGGAACGGGACTCTCTCTCTGCTGGACAACCTTCCGTGATAAGGCTTCTCTTTATAATGTCGTTAACATCGCAGTGTCTTGCATGCCATCCTCCTGTCCTTTGGCAGAGAAGGCCATGTCGTCCGTACCTGTCGGCCACTGCCTCGCCACCAAAACCCCTGTATTCGGTGTGGATTCGGGCAGTGAGGCGGAGAGCCACAGCCATTCAGAGGGCCTGTGGTGAGACGAGTGCTAGTAGCTGATATTGGGGGTTGCTAATAGCAAGTCCTCTGCATGGGGAGCTGCTACAGCTCTAAGTCGGGCAGTATCATGTGGTGTTGTCGCAGCTTACAGTAATGTTGGAGCTACTTTGTCGGCAATGGGGCGATCCCAACTGGATTGCTTATGGGCTTATATATATATATATATATATATATATATATATATATATATATTATATATATATATATATATATATATATATATATATATATATATATATATATATATATATATATATATATATATATATATATATATATATAATATATATATATATATATATATATATATATATATATATATATATATATATATATATATATATATGCTGGAGGCTGTAGCTATCCACAGATTTTTTTGAATATATTTATTATTATATTATTAAGGCTTATTTTTACCAAATTAGAGGGGAAATGGTCTGAGGTAGGGAACGGACATAGGATGGTAGGTGTAGACATTAGTTAAAGTATTTTGGAATAATTATTATTTATTCTCACCCCTCCCCCCCTCTCTCCCTGTTGATTCAATTAAGGTTAATTGTGAATTATTACTGGAGATGGTTGAAGACTTTTTCGTAATCAGAAAAAATGATTTCCTTAAATTAAACACATAAAGTAGTTTAATTTTGGTCCTATTGATCCTAATTTTTGTAAGAGGGAAGAGGTACAAAGCCGGTGGGGGGGCGGGAGATTTAGAGGTGGTATAAAGAGGGAGAACAGGAGAAGAGGTGTAGGTGAGGTGAAAGAGGGATGAAGAGGGAGTGAAGGAGGTACTGGGGGAGGTAAGAGGACGATGAGAAGGACTGGTGCTGGGAGGGAGGACTACGGGAAGGGTAAGAAGGGAAGGACTAGCAGCGGGAGGGAGGGAGGGAAGGAAGACAGTAAGGAGGGCGAGAGTGAGAAACGGCGGAAGGAGTGAGAACGAAGGTAAAGAACTGCCCCGAGAGTTAAGACGATGGGAAGGGCGGGATGGAATAGGGGCGGGTATGGGAAGGGCAGAAGGAGGGAGGATGAGCAGGGTTACGGGAGGGTGGAAAAAAGAAGGAGCCGGTACGGGAGGAGGGAGTTTGGGAAAACGATAGGAGACGGAGTGGGGAGTATGTAGATAGATTAATGGTTAGATAGATGAGTAGATGGATAGATGGAAAGAGAAGTAGATGAATAAATAGATTGATAGATAAGTAGAATGATAAATGGATAGATTAATGGAAAATGAGTTAGTAGGATCGTCGGATACAAATAGATAGAGATATAGATATAAATAGTAATAGATAGATATATGGATGGATACGTTGATTGATAAATATATACATTGACGGATAGACGGATCCATAGATGAGTTGATGGATGAAAAGACAGATGAGTAGATGGATGGATAAACAGTCGAGTAGATGGACGGATACATAGTAAGATAGATGTATATAATGAAAAATTGTTGGTTTATGGGAAGATAGATTGATGGATTGACAATTATAAATAGATAAATAAAGGGCTACATTGATGGATACATTTGTGCTAGGTGAACAGGTGAATCAGGTTAAAGAATATCTGCCGATTTCCTCTTGCGTCAACCGGGATTCGAACGAGGACCTTAAGAATTACAACCAATAAACTCTCTCCATTTAGACAGTTGGCTACTAGTTCGCGTGTGTGTGTGTGTGTACTCACCTATTTGTGCATGCGGGGGTTGAGCTATGGTTCTTTGGTCCCACCTCTCAACTGTCAATCAACTGGTGTACAGATTCCTGAGCCTACTGGGCTCAATCATATCTACATTTGAAACTGTGTATGGAGTCAGCCTCCACCACATCACTGCTTAATGCATTCCATCCGTTAACTACTCTGACACTGAAAAAGTTACTTCTAACGTCTCTGTGGCTCATGTGGGTACTCAGTTTCCACCTGTGTCCCCTTGTTTGCGTCCCACCAGTGTTGAATAGTTTATCCTTGTTTACCCGGTCGATTCCTCTGAGGGTTGTGTAGGTTGTGATCATGTCTCCCCTTACTCTTCTGTCTTCCAGTGCCGTAAGGTGCATTTCCCGCAGCCTTTCCTCGTAACTCATGCCTCTTAGTTCTGGGACTAGTCTAGTGGCATACCTTTGGACTTTTTCCTGCTTCATCTTCTGCTTGACAAGATACGGACTCCATGCTGGGGCCGCATACTCCAGGATTGGTCTTACATATGTGGTGTACAAGATTCTGAATGATTCCTTACACAGATTCCTGAAGGCTGTTCTGATGTTAGGCAGTCTCGCATATGCCGCAGACGTTATTCTTTTTATGTATGCTTCAGGAGACAGGTTTGGTGTGATATCAACTCCTAGATCTTTCTCTCAGTCCGTTTCATTAAGTTCTTCATCTCCTATTCTGTATCCTGTGTCTGGCCTCCTGTTTCCACTGTGTGTGTGTGTGTGTATGCGTGTGTGTTAGTGAGAAATAAATGTAGTTGATATAAAAGAGGAAAAATACATTTGTTAGAAAGGCGGGGTCCAAGAGCTAATAACTCGATTTTGCAGACACAAATAATAAATACAAGGAATAAATACACACACACACACACACATTAGTTGATAAAGGACTGTTTTGTGTGTATACCTATGTATACTATTGTCAGGAGCGACAGACAAGTGCAGCTATGTGTGTTTATGTGTACCTGCAATTGGACTGACATGTGTACGGTAATTATCTGTGTGTTAATTGTAAAAGGAACATATTAGTGAATGTTTTTTTTATGTAAATTGAATGACATATATACATGTACGCGTGTTTAGTGTTACTGTAATTTATAATGTTAGCGTGTGTACGTTTGAATGACATAGTGTCCCATCATTGTCACATTTTTTGTTACATGTTTACTATTGTCAGGAGCGACAGACAAGTGCAGCTATGTGTGTCTATGTGTACCTGCAATTGGACTGACACGTGTATGGTAATTATCTATCTGTCCATTGTTAAAGGAACATATTAGTGAATGTTTATTTATGTAAATTGATTGACATATGTACGTGTACGCGTGTTTAGTGGTACTGTAATTTACATACTTAACAGGTTTATGTTTGAATTAAATAGTATCCCATCATCGTCTCATTTTTTGTTACTATTTTGCTGTTCATTCTCAATCTCTCTGACTCCCGAGGACCATTTGTGCTCATGTGTGTTTATTAAAGGAAAATAATCATATTTTGTTTACAAAATAACTTGTATTTATTTTCCAAAAAAATGTTTTCAAAGAAAAAGTAATTGTCTAGTAAGCATTCATTTTTCTAACATACAAGACAGTTACTCACTACCTTACAGCAGTCAGGAACACTTTTGTTACTATCTCTTCACAGCGTCTTTTACATAAATACCCTATCTTAACAAATTCAATCATTAAATTCATAACTGGCAACCCCCTCGGCCCCCTCCCCCACAGGTCCAAGGCCACCGAGTGACTAACCCCACACCAATTCCCCAACCCAGGAAGCATCATTCCTTTCCCCTAACCTCTCCCAAATTATGTTTTTGACGAGTACACGCACTACGGGGCCTGACAGCTGAGTAGACAGCGCTCTCAACTCGTAATCCTAGCGTCCGTGTTCGATCCTCCGGTGATGGCAGAAACGAAACTGGGCAGTTTCTTTCACCCTGTTGTTCCTGTACCTAGCAGTAAATAGGTACCAGGGATTTAAACAGCTGTTATGGGCTGCTTCCTCTGTGTGTGTGTGTGTGTGTGTGTGTGTACTCACCTAGTTGTACTTGCGGGGGTTGAGCTCTGGCTCTTTGGTCCGGAGTGTGTGGAAAAATTTGTGTTAGTTACAAGTTAGTAATAGTTGATGGTGAATACTAACCCAAGCACGATCTCGTATAATACACTACACACGCCAACCCCCCCTCTCTCCCCCCAAATCACTCTACCTAAGTCATTAACAAATTAATACACATCAATTAATACACCAAAAATACTAACTATAAATAAAGGGTCCAAATTTGAGACAAACAGCGACTCCAGCGTGGTCTAGTCGGATGAGAACGTGTTCTCATCTGGATAGATTGCGATCGAGCCTGTCGGAACGGTTACGTAACTACAGGGCACTAATTTATGTGGTCCCCTCCTGTAGCTGCCTCTGTATCGAAAGGTTCTCTGGATAGCTGGAATTAGCCTGACTCCTAGTAAAGTAGGGAAGAGGTGAAATCCGTTGGGACCACGGACGGATACCTTGGATCCATTGACCTAGGGCAGGTCTAATCACCTGGGATTCGAACCCACGGTGGGAATAAGGGAAAAGAGTTGAAGGGAGGGACACAAATGGTTCCAGAAACCAAACTACACATAAACCCGGACACTCACACACACACACACACACACACACACACACACACACACACACACACACACTCACCAGGACACTCACAGGGACACTCACTCAGACACACATCCATAGACACAAACTGTAATAAGGAAGACCATCTGAGGGAACACAGATTGCCTCGTGGACCCACAGGTATACCCGAACACACACACTCACCCGGACACTCACAGGGACACTCACCCAGACACACATTCATAGACACATTCTCAGTCGACTTGAGAATGGTCAAGGACTTACCGAAACGTCGTCGTTCCTTCACCTTCTAGTGTGTGGTCTGGTCAACATACTTTAGCCGCGTTATTGTGACTCATCGCCTGCATCCATAGACACAAACTGTGATAAAGAAGACCATCTGAGGGGACACAGATGGCCTCGTGGACTCACAGGTATAACCGGACACACACTCACCCGAACACTCACACAGACACACATCTATACACAAAAACTGTGATAAGGGAGACCATCTGAGGGGACACAGATGGCCTCGTGGACCCACAGGTATAACCGGACAAACACTCCCCCAAACACTCACAGGGACACTCAAACAAACACACAGACAGACATCCATAGACACAAAAATAAATTTTTATACCGAAAATTTAAAAATTAATGATAAATAAGGCAACGAAACGAAAAAATAAATACAATTTAATCATAATATTTATATTACAACCCCCAAACTCATCCAGCTCCTTGGATTGCGGGCAGGAAGCATGGATGCTGTGAGCCATTCCTCTCTGGATCTCCACACTAAGGCGCTGAAAGAGAAAACTGACGGCTGTAGGGTCTCTAGTTGTTTCAATTAGCTTCGACCCCAGCTCCTTCAAAAAACTTGCAGCACTTTTACCCCAGGCACCAAGTGTCTCTGAGGCAATGGGGACAAAATTGTAGTAGTGATCAAGGTCTCCGTTTTTATGTGACTTGGCTGCTTCCCAGTGATTGGCAGCACCTCCTGCCTGAGCAGCACTGAAGTTAACATAGGTGTTGCCTAAAGTTGAAACGCAAGTGTAGTCCCACAATAACTGTCTACCATTCTTCCAGGGGTTCACCGTGATCCCATCTGGGCGACCAACAGGCTCATCAGAGTTGCGGGGCAATACGGAACGGGACTCTCTCTCTGCTGGACAACCTTCCGTGATAAGGCTTCTCTTTATAATGTCGTTAACATCGCAGTGTCTTGCATGCCATCCTCCTGTCCTTTGGCAGAGAAGGCCATGTCGTCCGTACCTGTCGGCCACTGCCTCGCCACCAAAACCCCTGTATTCGGTGTGGATTCGGGCAGTGAGGCGGAGAGCCACAGCCATTCAGAGGGCCTGTGGTGAGACGAGTGCTAGTAGCTGATATTGGGGGTTGCTAATAGCAAGTCCTCTGCATGGGGAGCTGCTACAGCTCTAAGTCGGGCAGTATCATGTGGTGTTGTCGCAGCTTACAGTAATGTTGGAGCTACTTTGTCGGCAATGGGGCGATCCCAACTGGATTGCTTATGGGCTATATATATATATATATATATATATATATATATATATATATATATATATATATATATATATATATATATATATATATATATATATATATATATATATATATATATATATATATATATATATATATATATATATATATATATATATATATATATATATATATATATATATATATATATATATATATATGCTGGAGGCTGTAGCTATCCACAGATTTTTTTGAATATATTTATTATTATATTATTAAGGCTTATTTTTACCAAATTAGAGGGGAAATGGTCTGAGGTAGGGAACGGACATAGGATGGTAGGTGTAGACATTAGTTAAAGTATTTTGGAATAATTATTATTTATTCTCACCCCTCCCCCCTCTCTCCCTGTTGATTCAATTAAGGTTAATTGTGAATTATTACTGGAGATGGTTGAAGACTTTTTCGTAATCAGAAAAAATGATTTCCTTAAATTAAACACATAAAGTAGTTTAATTTTGGTCCTATTGATCCTAATTTTTGTAAGAGGGAAGAGGTACAAAGCCGGTGGGGGGGGGCGGGAGATTTAGAGGTGGTATAAAGAGGGAGAACAGGAGAAGAGGTGTAGGTGAGGTGAAAGAGGGATGAAGAGGGAGTGAAGGAGGTACTGGGGGAGGTAAGAGGACGATGAGAAGGACTGGTGCTGGGAGGGAGGACTACGGGAAGGGTAAGAAGGGAAGGACTAGCAGCGGGAGGGAGGGAGGGAAGGAAGACAGTAAGGAGGGCGAGAGTGAGAAACGGCGGAAGGAGTGAGAACGAAGGTAAAGAACTGCCCCGAGAGTTAAGACGATGGGAAGGGCGGGATGGAATAGGGGCGGGTATGGGAAGGGCAGAAGGAGGGAGGATGAGCAGGGTTACGGGAGGGTGGAAAAAAGAAGGAGCCGGTACGGGAGGAGGGAGTTTGGGAAAACGATAGGAGACGGAGTGGGGAGTATGTAGATAGATTAATGGTTAGATAGATGAGTAGATGGATAGATGGAAAGAGAAGTAGATGAATAAATAGATTGATAGATAAGTAGAATGATAAATGGATAGATTAATGGAAAATGAGTTAGTAGGATCGTCGGATACAAATAGATAGAGAGATAGATATAAATAGTAATAGATAGATATATGGATGGATACGTTGATTGATAAATATATACATTGACGGATAGACGGATCCATAGATGAGTTGATGGATGAAAAGACAGATGAGTAGATGGATGGATAAACAGTCGAGTAGATGGACGGATACATAGTAAGATAGATGTATATAATGAAAAATTGTTGGTTTATGGGAAGATAGATTGATGGATTGACAATTATAAATAGATAAATAAAGGGCTACATTGATGGATACATTTGTGCTAGGTGAACAGGTGAATCAGGTTAAAGAATATCTGCCGATTTCCTCTTGCGTCAACCGGGATTCGAACGAGGACCTTAAGAATTACAACCAATAAACTCTCTCCATTTAGACAGTTGGCTACTAGTTCGCGTGTGTGTGTGTGTGTACTCACCTATTTGTGCATGCGGGGGTTGAGCTATGGTTCTTTGGTCCCACCTCTCAACTGTCAATCAACTGGTGTACAGATTCCTGAGCCTACTGGGCTCAATCATATCTACATTTGAAACTGTGTATGGAGTCAGCCTCCACCACATCACTGCTTAATGCATTCCATCCGTTAACTACTCTGACACTGAAAAAGTTACTTCTAACGTCTCTGTGGCTCATGTGGGTACTCAGTTTCCACCTGTGTCCCCTTGTTTGCGTCCCACCAGTGTTGAATAGTTTATCCTTGTTTACCCGGTCGATTCCTCTGAGGGTTGTGTAGGTTGTGATCATGTCTCCCCTTACTCTTCTGTCTTCCAGTGCCGTAAGGTGCATTTCCCGCAGCCTTTCCTCGTAACTCATGCCTCTTAGTTCTGGGACTAGTCTAGTGGCATACCTTTGGACTTTTTCCTGCTTCATCTTCTGCTTGACAAGATACGGACTCCATGCTGGGGCCGCATACTCCAGGATTGGTCTTACATATGTGGTGTACAAGATTCTGAATGATTCCTTACACAGATTCCTGAAGGCTGTTCTGATGTTAGGCAGTCTCGCATATGCCGCAGACGTTATTCTTTTTATGTATGCTTCAGGAGACAGGTTTGGTGTGATATCAACTCCTAGATCTTTCTCTCAGTCCGTTTCATTAAGTTCTTCATCTCCTATTCTGTATCCTGTGTCTGGCCTCCTGTTTCCACTGTGTGTGTGTGTGTGTATGCGTGTGTGTTAGTGAGAAATAAATGTAGTTGATATAAAAGAGGAAAAATACATTTGTTAGAAAGGCGGGGTCCAAGAGCTAATAACTCGATTTTGCAGACACAAATAATAAATACAAGGAATAAATACACACACACACACACACATTAGTTGATAAAGGACTGTTTTGTGTGTATACCTATGTATACTATTGTCAGGAGCGACAGACAAGTGCACCTATGTGTGTTTATGTGTACCTGCAATTGGACTGACATGTGTACGGTAATTATCTGTGTGTTAATTGTAAAAGGAACATATTAGTGAATGTTTTTTTTATGTAAATTGAATGACATATATACATGTACGCGTGTTTAGTGTTACTGTAATTTATAATGTTAGCGTGTGTACGTTTGAATGACATAGTGTCCCATCATTGTCACATTTTTTGTTACATGTTTACTATTGTCAGGAGCGACAGACAAGTGCAGCTATGTGTGTCTATGTGTACCTGCAATTGGACTGACACGTGTATGGTAATTATCTATCTGTCCATTGTTAAAGGAACATATTAGTGAATGTTTATTTATGTAAATTGATTGACATATGTACGTGTACGCGTGTTTAGTGGTACTGTAATTTACATACTTAACAGGTTTATGTTTGAATTAAATAGTATCCCATCATCGTCTCATTTTTTGTTACTATTTTGCTGTTCATTCTCAATCTCTCTGACTCCCGAGGACCATTTGTGCTCATGTGTGTTTATTAAAGGAAAATAATCATATTTTGTTTACAAAATAACTTGTATTTATTTTCCAAAAAAATGTTTTCAAAGAAAAAGTAATTGTCTAGTAAGCATTCATTTTTCTAACATACAAGACAGTTACTCACTACCTTACAGCAGTCAGGAACACTTTTGTTACTATCTCTTCACAGCGTCTTTTACATAAATACCCTATCTTAACAAATTCAATCATTAAATTCATAACTGGCAACCCCCTCGGCCCCCTCCCCCACAGGTCCAAGGCCACCGAGTGACTAACCCCACACCAATTCCCCAACCCAGGAAGCATCATTCCTTTCCCCTAACCTCTCCCAAATTATGTTTTTGACGAGTACACGCACTACGGGGCCTGACAGCTGAGTAGACAGCGCTCTCAACTCGTAATCCTAGCGTCCGTGTTCGATCCTCCGGTGATGGCAGAAACGAAACTGGGCAGTTTCTTTCACCCTGTTGTTCCTGTACCTAGCAGTAAATAGGTACCAGGGATTTAAACAGCTGTTATGGGCTGCTTCCTCTGTGTGT
Source organism: Procambarus clarkii (assembly GCF_040958095.1). Classification (NCBI taxonomy): domain Eukaryota; kingdom Metazoa; phylum Arthropoda; class Malacostraca; order Decapoda; family Cambaridae; genus Procambarus; species Procambarus clarkii. Next base: position 55,286 of record NW_027189814.1, on the reverse strand, counting down.
GTGTGTGTGTGTGTGTGTGTGTACTCACCTAGTTGTACTTGCGGGGGTTGAGCTCTGGCTCTTTGGTCCGGAGTGTGTGGAAAAATTTGTGTTAGTTACAAGTTAGTAATAGTTGATGGTGAATACTAACCCAAGCACGATCTCGTATAATACACTACACACGCCAACCCCCCCTCTCTCCCCCCAAATCACTCTACCTAAGTCATTAACAAATTAATACACATCAATTAATACACCAAAAATACTAACTATAAATAAAGGGTCCAAATTTGAGACAAACAGCGACTCCAGCGTGGTCTAGTCGGATGAGAACGTGTTCTCATCTGGATAGATTGCGATCGAGCCTGTCGGAACGGTTACGTAACTACAGGGCACTAATTTATGTGGTCCCCTCCTGTAGCTGCCTCTGTATCGAAAGGTTCTCTGGATAGCTGGAATTAGCCTGACTCCTAGTAAAGTAGGGAAGAGGTGAAATCCGTTGGGACCACGGACGGATACCTTGGATCCATTGACCTAGGGCAGGTCTAATCACCTGGGATTCGAACCCACGGTGGGAATAAGGGAAAAGAGTTGAAGGGAGGGACACAAATGGTTCCAGAAACCAAACTACACATAAACCCGGACACTCACACACACACACACACACACACACACACACACACACACACACACACACACACACACACACACACTCACCAGGACACTCACAGGGACACTCACTCAGACACACATCCATAGACACAAACTGTAATAAGGAAGACCATCTGAGGGAACACAGATTGCCTCGTGGACCCACAGGTATACCCGAACACACACACTCACCCGGACACTCACAGGGACACTCACCCAGACACACATTCATAGACACATTCTCAGTCGACTTGAGAATGGTCAAGGACTTACCGAAACGTCGTCGTTCCTTCACCTTCTAGTGTGTGGTCTGGTCAACATACTTTAGCCGCGTTATTGTGACTCATCGCCTGCATCCATAGACACAAACTGTGATAAAGAAGACCATCTGAGGGGACACAGATGGCCTCGTGGACTCACAGGTATAACCGGACACACACTCACCCGAACACTCACACAGACACACATCTATACACAAAAACTGTGATAAGGGAGACCATCTGAGGGGACACAGATGGCCTCGTGGACCCACAGGTATAACCGGACAAACACTCCCCCAAACACTCACAGGGACACTCAAACAAACACACAGACAGACATCCATAGACACAAAAATAAATTTTTATACCGAAAATTTAAAAATTAATGATAAATAAGGCAACGAAACGAAAAAATAAATACAATTTAATCATAATATTTATATTACAACCCCCAAACTCATCCAGCTCCTTGGATTGCGGGCAGGAAGCATGGATGCTGTGAGCCATTCCTCTCTGGATCTCCACACTAAGGCGCTGAAAGAGAAAACTGACGGCTGTAGGGTCTCTAGTTGTTTCAATTAGCTTCGACCCCAGCTCCTTCAAAAAACTTGCAGCACTTTTACCCCAGGCACCAAGTGTCTCTGAGGCAATGGGGACAAAATTGTAGTAGTGATCAAGGTCTCCGTTTTTATGTGACTTGGCTGCTTCCCAGTGATTGGCAGCACCTCCTGCCTGAGCAGCACTGAAGTTAACATAGGTGTTGCCTAAAGTTGAAACGCAAGTGTAGTCCCACAATAACTGTCTACCATTCTTCCAGGGGTTCACCGTGATCCCATCTGGGCGACCAACAGGCTCATCAGAGTTGCGGGGCAATACGGAACGGGACTCTCTCTCTGCTGGACAACCTTCCGTGATAAGGCTTCTCTTTATAATGTCGTTAACATCGCAGTGTCTTGCATGCCATCCTCCTGTCCTTTGGCAGAGAAGGCCATGTCGTCCGTACCTGTCGGCCACTGCCTCGCCACCAAAACCCCTGTATTCGGTGTGGATTCGGGCAGTGAGGCGGAGAGCCACAGCCATTCAGAGGGCCTGTGGTGAGACGAGTGCTAGTAGCTGATATTGGGGGTTGCTAATAGCAAGTCCTCTGCATGGGGAGCTGCTACAGCTCTAAGTCGGGCAGTATCATGTGGTGTTGTCGCAGCTTACAGTAATGTTGGAGCTACTTTGTCGGCAATGGGGCGATCCCAACTGGATTGCTTATGGGCTTATATATATATATATATATATATATATATATATATATATATATATATATAATATATATATATATATATATATATATATATATATATATATATATATATATATTAATATATATATATATATATATATTATATATATATATATATATATATATATATATATATATATATATATATATATATATATATATATGCTGGAGGCTGTAGCTATCCACAGATTTTTTTGAATATATTTATTATTATATTATTAAGGCTTATTTTTACCAAATTAGAGGGGAAATGGTCTGAGGTAGGGAACGGACATAGGATGGTAGGTGTAGACATTAGTTAAAGTATTTTGGAATAATTATTATTTATTCTCACCCCTCCCCCCCTCTCTCCCTGTTGATTCAATTAAGGTTAATTGTGAATTATTACTGGAGATGGTTGAAGACTTTTTCGTAATCAGAAAAAATGATTTCCTTAAATTAAACACATAAAGTAGTTTAATTTTGGTCCTATTGATCCTAATTTTTGTAAGAGGGAAGAGGTACAAAGCCGGTGGGGGGGGCGGGAGATTTAGAGGTGGTATAAAGAGGGAGAACAGGAGAAGAGGTGTAGGTGAGGTGAAAGAGGGATGAAGAGGGAGTGAAGGAGGTACTGGGGGAGGTAAGAGGACGATGAGAAGGACTGGTGCTGGGAGGGAGGACTACGGGAAGGGTAAGAAGGGAAGGACTAGCAGCGGGAGGGAGGGAGGGAAGGAAGACAGTAAGGAGGGCGAGAGTGAGAAACGGCGGAAGGAGTGAGAACGAAGGTAAAGAACTGCCCCGAGAGTTAAGACGATGGGAAGGGCGGGATGGAATAGGGGCGGGTATGGGAAGGGCAGAAGGAGGGAGGATGAGCAGGGTTACGGGAGGGTGGAAAAAAGAAGGAGCCGGTACGGGAGGAGGGAGTTTGGGAAAACGATAGGAGACGGAGTGGGGAGTATGTAGATAGATTAATGGTTAGATAGATGAGTAGATGGATAGATGGAAAGAGAAGTAGATGAATAAATAGATTGATAGATAAGTAGAATGATAAATGGATAGATTAATGGAAAATGAGTTAGTAGGATCGTCGGATACAAATAGATAGAGAGATAGATATAAATAGTAATAGATAGATATATGGATGGATACGTTGATTGATAAATATATACATTGACGGATAGACGGATCCATAGATGAGTTGATGGATGAAAAGACAGATGAGTAGATGGATGGATAAACAGTCGAGTAGATGGACGGATACATAGTAAGATAGATGTATATAATGAAAAATTGTTGGTTTATGGGAAGATAGATTGATGGATTGACAATTATAAATAGATAAATAAAGGGCTACATTGATGGATACATTTGTGCTAGGTGAACAGGTGAATCAGGTTAAAGAATATCTGCCGATTTCCTCTTGCGTCAACCGGGATTCGAACGAGGACCTTAAGAATTACAACCAATAAACTCTCTCCATTTAGACAGTTGGCTACTAGTTCGCGTGTGTGTGTGTGTGTACTCACCTATTTGTGCATGCGGGGGTTGAGCTATGGTTCTTTGGTCCCACCTCTCAACTGTCAATCAACTGGTGTACAGATTCCTGAGCCTACTGGGCTCAATCATATCTACATTTGAAACTGTGTATGGAGTCAGCCTCCACCACATCACTGCTTAATGCATTCCATCCGTTAACTACTCTGACACTGAAAAAGTTACTTCTAACGTCTCTGTGGCTCATGTGGGTACTCAGTTTCCACCTGTGTCCCCTTGTTTGCGTCCCACCAGTGTTGAATAGTTTATCCTTGTTTACCCGGTCGATTCCTCTGAGGGTTGTGTAGGTTGTGATCATGTCTCCCCTTACTCTTCTGTCTTCCAGTGCCGTAAGGTGCATTTCCCGCAGCCTTTCCTCGTAACTCATGCCTCTTAGTTCTGGGACTAGTCTAGTGGCATACCTTTGGACTTTTTCCTGCTTCATCTTCTGCTTGACAAGATACGGACTCCATGCTGGGGCCGCATACTCCAGGATTGGTCTTACATATGTGGTGTACAAGATTCTGAATGATTCCTTACACAGATTCCTGAAGGCTGTTCTGATGTTAGGCAGTCTCGCATATGCCGCAGACGTTATTCTTTTTATGTATGCTTCAGGAGACAGGTTTGGTGTGATATCAACTCCTAGATCTTTCTCTCAGTCCGTTTCATTAAGTTCTTCATCTCCTATTCTGTATCCTGTGTCTGGCCTCCTGTTTCCACTGTGTGTGTGTGTGTATGCGTGTGTGTTAGTGAGAAATAAATGTAGTTGATATAAAAGAGGAAAAATACATTTGTTAGAAAGGCGGGGTCCAAGAGCTAATAACTCGATTTTGCAGACACAAATAATAAATACAAGGAATAAATACACACACACACACACACATTAGTTGATAAAGGACTGTTTTGTGTGTATACCTATGTATACTATTGTCAGGAGCGACAGACAAGTGCAGCTATGTGTGTTTATGTGTACCTGCAATTGGACTGACATGTGTACGGTAATTATCTGTGTGTTAATTGTAAAAGGAACATATTAGTGAATGTTTTTTTTATGTAAATTGAATGACATATATACATGTACGCGTGTTTAGTGTTACTGTAATTTATAATGTTAGCGTGTGTACGTTTGAATGACATAGTGTCCCATCATTGTCACATTTTTTGTTACATGTTTACTATTGTCAGGAGCGACAGACAAGTGCAGCTATGTGTGTCTATGTGTACCTGCAATTGGACTGACACGTGTATGGTAATTATCTATCTGTCCATTGTTAAAGGAACATATTAGTGAATGTTTATTTATGTAAATTGATTGACATATGTACGTGTACGCGTGTTTAGTGGTACTGTAATTTACATACTTAACAGGTTTATGTTTGAATTAAATAGTATCCCATCATCGTCTCATTTTTTGTTACTATTTTGCTGTTCATTCTCAATCTCTCTGACTCCCGAGGACCATTTGTGCTCATGTGTGTTTATTAAAGGAAAATAATCATATTTTGTTTACAAAATAACTTGTATTTATTTTCCAAAAAAATGTTTTCAAAGAAAAAGTAATTGTCTAGTAAGCATTCATTTTTCTAACAT
>NW_027189814.1:0-45000 GCF_040958095.1 Procambarus clarkii | reverse complement strand
TTGATACAGGACTGTTTTGTGTGTATACCTATGTATACTATTGTCAGGAGCGACAGACAAGTGCAGCTATGTGTGTTTATGTGTACCTGCAATTGGACTGACATGTGTACGGTTATTATCTGTGTGTTAATTGTAAAAGGAACATATTAGTGAATGTTTTTTTTATGTAAATTGAATGACATATATACATGTACGCGTGTTTAGTGTTACTGTAATTTATAATGTTAGCGTGTGTACGTTTGAATGACATAGTGTCCCATCATTGTCACATTTTTTGTTACATGTTTACTATTGTCAGGAGCGACAGACAAGTGCAGCTATGTGTGTCTATGTGTACCTGCAATTGGACTGACACGTGTATGGTAATTATCTATCTGTCCATTGTTAAAGGAACATATTAGTGAATGTTTATTTATGTAAATTGATTGACATATGTACGTGTACGCGTGTTTAGTGGTACTGTAATTTACATACTTAACAGGTTTATGTTTGAATTAAATAGTATCCCATCATCGTCTCATTTTTTGTTACTATTTTGCTGTTCATTCTCAATCTCTCTGACTCCCGAGGACCATTTGTGCTCATGTGTGTTTATTAAAGGAAAATAATCATATTTTGTTTACAAAATAACTTGTATTTATTTTCCAAAAAAATGTTTTCAAAGAAAAAGTAATTGTCTAGTAAGCATTCATTTTTCTAACATACAAGACAGTTACTCACTACCTTACAGCAGTCAGGAACACTTTTGTTACTATCTGTTCACAGCGTCTTTTACATAAATACCCTATCTTAACAAATTCAATCATTAAATTCATAACTGGCAACCCCCTCGGCCCCCTCCCCCACAGGTCCAAGGCCACCGAGTGACTAACCCCACACCAATTCCCCAACCCAGGAAGCATCATTCCTTTCCCCTAACCTCTCCCAAATTATGTTTTTGACGAGTACACGCACTACGGGGCCTGACAGCTGAGTAGACAGCGCTCTCAACTCGTAATCCTAGCGTCCGTGTTCGATCCTCCGGTGATGGCAGAAACGAAACTGGGCAGTTTCTTTCACCCTGTTGTTCCTGTTACCTAGCAGTAAATAGGTACCAGGATTTAAACAGCTGTTATGGGCTGCTTCCTCTGTGTGTGTGTGTGTGTGTGTGTGTGTGTGTGTGTGTGTGTGTGGTGTGTGTGTGTGTGTACTCACCTAGTTGTACTTGCGGGGGTGAGCTCTGGCTCTTTGGTCCGGAGTGTGTGGAAAAATTTGTGTTAGTTACAAGTTAGTAATAGTTGATGGTGAATACTAACCCAAGCACGATCTCGTATAATACACTACACACGCCAACCCCCCCTCTCTCCCCCCAAATCACTCTACCTAAGTCATTAACAAATTAATACACATCAATTAATACACCAAAAATACTAACTATAAATAAAGGGTCCAAATTTGAGACAAACAGCGAATCCAGCGTGGTCTAGTCGGATGAGAACGTGTTCTCATCTAGATAGATTGCGATCGAGCCTGTCGGAACGGTTACGTAACTACAGGGCACTAATTTATGTGGTCCCTCCTGTAGCTGCCTCTGTATCGAAAGGTTCTCTGGATAGCTGGAATTAGCCTGACTCCTAGTAAAGTAGGGAAGAGGTGAAATCCGTTGGACCACGGATGGATACCTTGGATCCATTGACCTAGGGCAGGTCTAATCACCTGGGATTCGAACCCACGGTGGGAATAAGGGAAAAGAGTTGAAGGGAGGGACACAAATGGTTCCAGAAACCAAACTACACATAAACCCGGACACTCACACACACACACACACACACACATACACACACACACACACACACACACACACACACACACACACACACACACACACTCACCATGACACTCACAGGGACACTCACTCAGACACACATCCATAGACACAAACTGTAATAAGGAAGACCATCTGAGGGAACACAGATTGCCTCGTGGACCCACAGGTATACCCGAACACACACACTCACCCGGACACTCACAGGGACACTCACCCAGACACACATTCATAGACACATTCTCAGTCGACTTGAGAATGGTCAAGGACTTACCGAAACGTCGTCGTTCCTTCACCTTCTAGTGTGTGGTCTGGTCAACATACTTTAGCCGCGTTATTGTGACTCATCGCCTGCATCCATAGACACAAACTGTGATAAAGAAGACCATCTGAGGGGACACAGATGGCCTCGTGGACTCACAGGTATAACCGGACACACACTCACCCGAACACTCACACAGACACACATCTATACACAAAAACTGTGATAAGGGAGACCATCTGAGGGGACACAGATGGCCTCGTGGACCCACAGGTATAACCGGACAAACACTCCCCCAAACACTCACAGGGACACTCAAACAAACACACAGACAGACATCCATAGACACAAAAATAAATTTTATACCGAAAATTTAAAAATTAATGATAAATAAGGCAACGAAACGAAAAAATAAATACAATTTAATCATAATATTTATATTACAACCCCCAAACTCATCCAGCTCCTTGGATTGCGGGCAGGAAGCATGGATGCTGTGAGCCATTCCTCTCTGGATCTCCACACTAAGGCGCTGAAAGAGAAAACTGACGGCTGTAGGGTCTCTAGTTGTTTCAATTAGCTTCGACCCCAGCTCCAAAAAACTTGCAGCACTTTTACCCCAGGCACCAAGTGTCTCTGAGGCAATGGGGACAAAATTGTAGTAGTGATCAAGGTCTCCGTTTTTATGTGACTTGGCTGCTTCCCAGTGATTGGCAGCACCTCCTGCCTGAGCAGCACTGAAGTTAACATAGGTGTTGCCTAAAGTTGAAACGCAAGTGTAGTCCCACAATAACTGTCTACCATTCTTCCAGGGGTTCACCGTGATCCCATCTGGGCGACCAACAGGCTCATCAGAGTTGCGGGGCAATACGGAACGGGACTCTCTCTCTGCTGGACAACCTTCCGTGATAAGGCTTCTCTTTATAATGTCGTTAACATCGCAGTGTCTTGCATGCCATCCTCCTGTCCTTTGGCAGAGAAGGCCATGTCGTCCGTACCTGTCGGCCACTGCCTCGCCACCAAAACCCCTGTATTCGGTATGGATTCGGGCAGTGAGGCGGAGAACCACAGCCATTCAGAGGGCCTGTGGTGAGACGAGTGCTAGTAGCTGATATTGGGGGTTGCTAATAGCAAGTCCTCTGCATGGGGAGCTGCTACAGCTCTAAGTCGGGCAGTATCATGTGGTGTTGTCGCAGCTTACAGTAATGTTGGAGCTACTTGTCGGCAATGGGGCGATCCCAACTGGATTGCTTATGGGCTTATATATATATATATATATATATATATATATATATATATATATATATATATATATATATATATATATATATATATATATATATATATATATATATATATATATATATATATATATATATATATATATATATATATATATATATATATATATATGCTGGAGGCTGTAGCTATCCACAGATTTTTTTGAATATATTTATTATTATATTATTAAGGCTTATTTTTACCAAATTAGAGGGAAATGGTCTGAGGTAGGGAACGGACATAGGATGGTAGGTGTAGACATTAGTTAAAGTATTTTGGAATAATTATTATTTATTCTCACCCCTCCCCCCCTCTCTCCCTGTTGATTCAATTAAGGTTAATTGTGAATTATTACTGGAGATGGTTGAAGACTTTTTCGTAATCAGGAAAAATGATTTCCTTAAATTAAACACATAAAGTAGTTTAATTTTGGTCCTATTGATCCTAATTTTTGTAAGAGGGAAGAGGTACAAAGCCGGTGGGGGGGCGGGAGATTTAGAGGTGGTATAAAGAGGGAGAACAGGAGAAGAGGTGTAGGTGAGGTGAAAGAGGGATGAAGAGGGAGTGAAGGAGGTACTGGGGAGGTAAGAGGACGATGGGAAGGACTGGTGCTGGGAGGGAGGACTACGGGAAGGGTAAAAAGGGAAGGACTAGCAGCGGGAGGGAGGGAGGGAAGGAAGACAGTAAGGAGGGCGAGAGTGAGAAACGGCGGAAGGAGTGAGAACGAAGGTAAAGAACTGCCCCGAGAGTTAAGACGATGGGAAGGGCGGGATGGAATAGGGGCGGGTATGGGAAGGGCAGAAGGAGGGAGGATGAGCAGGGTTACGGGAGGGTGGAAAAAAGAAGGAGCCGGTACGGGAGGAGGGAGTTTGGGAAAACGATAGGAGACGGAGTGGGGAGTATGTAGATAGATTAATGGTTAGATAGATGAGTAGATGGATAGATGGAAAGAGAAGTAGATGAATAAATAGATTGATAGATAAGTAGAATGATAAATGGATAGATTAATGGAAAATGAGTTAGTAGGATCGTCGGATACAAATAGATAGAGAGATAGATATAAATAGTAATAGATAGATATATGGATGGATACGTTGATTGATAAATATATACATTGACGGATAGACGGATCCATAGATGAGTTGATGGATGAAAAGACAGATGAGTAGATGGATGGATAAACAGTCGAGTAGATGGACGGATACATAGTAAGATAGATGTATATAATGAAAAATTGTTGGTTTATGGGAAGATAGATTGATGGATTGACAATTATAAATAGATAAATAAAGGGCTACATTGATGGATACATTTGTGCTAGGTGAACAGGTGAATCAGGTTAAAGAATATCTGCCGATTTCCTCTTGCGTCAACCGGGATTCGAACGAGGACCTTAAGAATTACAACCAATAAACTCTCTCCATTTAGACAGTTGGCTACTAGTTCGCGTGTGTGTGTGTGTGTACTCACCTATTTGTGCATGCGGGGGTTGAGCTATGGTTCTTTGGTCCCACCTCTCAACTGTCAATCAACTGGTGTACAGATTCCTGAGCCTACTGGGCTCAATCATATCTACATTTGAAACTGTGTATGGAGTCAGCCTCCACCACATCACTGCTTAATGCATTCCATCCGTTAACTACTCTGACACTGAAAAAGTTACTTCTAACGTCTCTGTGGCTCATGTGGGTACTCAGTTTCCACCTGTGTCCCCTTGTTTGCGTCCCACCAGTGTTGAATAGTTTATCCTTGTTTACCCGGTCGATTCCTCTGAGGGTTGTGTAGGTTGTGATCATGTCTCCCCTTACTCTTCTGTCTTCCAGTGCCGTAAGGTGCATTTCCCGCAGCCTTTCCTCGTAACTCATGCCTCTTAGTTCTGGGACTAGTCTAGTGGCATACCTTTGGACTTTTTCCTGCTTCATCTTCTGCTTGACAAGATACGGACTCCATGCTGGGGCCGCATACTCCAGGATTGGTCTTACATATGTGGTGTACAAGATTCTGAATGATTCCTTACACAGATTCCTGAAGGCTGTTCTGATGTTAGGCAGTCTCGCATATGCCGCAGACGTTATTCTTTTTATGTATGCTTCAGGAGACAGGTTTGGTGTGATATCAACTCCTAGATCTTTCTCTCAGTCCGTTTCATTAAGTTCTTCATCTCCTATTCTGTATCCTGTGTCTGGCCTCCTGTTTCCACTGTGTGTGTGTGTGTGTATGCGTGTGTGTTAGTGAGAAATAAATGTAGTTGATATAAAAGAGGAAAAATACATTTGTTAGAAAGGCGGGGTCCAAGAGCTAATAACTCGATTTTGCAGACACAAATAATAAATACAAGGAATAAATACACACACACACACACATTAGTTGATAAAGGACTGTTTTGTGTGTATACCTATGTATACTATTGTCAGGAGCGACAGACAAGTGCAGCTATGTGTGTTTATGTGTACCTGCAATTGGACTGACATGTGTACGGTTATTATCTGTGTGTTAATTGTAAAAGGAACATATTAGTGAATGTTTTTTTTATGTAAATTGAATGACATATATACATGTACGCGTGTTTAGTGTTACTGTAATTTATAATGTTAGCGTGTGTACGTTTGAATGACATAGTGTCCCATCATTGTCACATTTTTTGTTACATGTTTACTATTGTCAGGAGCGACAGACAAGTGCAGCTATGTGTGTCTATGTGTACCTGCAATTGGACTGACACGTGTATGGTAATTATCTATCTGTCCATTGTTAAAGGAACATATTAGTGAATGTTTATTTATGTAAATTGATTGACATATGTACGTGTACGCGTGTTTAGTGGTACTGTAATTTACATACTTAACAGGTTTATGTTTGAATTAAATAGTATCCCATCATCGTCTCATTTTTTGTTACTATTTTGCTGTTCATTCTCAATCTCTCTGACTCCCGAGGACCATTTGTGCTCATGTGTGTTTATTAAAGGAAAATAATCATATTTTGTTTACAAAATAACTTGTATTTATTTTCCAAAAAAATGTTTTCAAAGAAAAAGTAATTGTCTAGTAAGCATTCATTTTTCTAACATACAAGACAGTTACTCACTACCTTACAGCAGTCAGGAACACTTTTGTTACTATCTGTTCACAGCGTCTTTTACATAAATACCCTATCTTAACAAATTCAATCATTAAATTCATAACTGGCAACCCCCTCGGCCCCCTCCCCCACAGGTCCAAGGCCACCGAGTGACTAACCCCACACCAATTCCCCAACCCAGGAAGCATCATTCCTTTCCCCTAACCTCTCCCAAATTATGTTTTTGACGAGTACACGCACTACGGGGCCTGACAGCTGAGTAGACAGCGCTCTCAACTCGTAATCCTAGCGTCCGTGTTCGATCCTCCGGTGATGGCAGAAACGAAACTGGGCAGTTTCTTTCACCCTGTTGTTCCTGTTACCTAGCAGTAAATAGGTACCAGGGATTTAAACAGCTGTTATGGGCTGCTTCCTCTGTGTGTGTGTGTGTGTGTGTGTGTGTGTGTGTGTGTGTGTGTGTGTGTGTGTGTGTGTGTACTCACCTAGTTGTACTTGCGGGGGTTGAGCTCTGGCTCTTTGGTCCGGAGTGTGTGGAAAAATTTGTGTTAGTTACAAGTTAGTAATAGTTGATGGTGAATACTAACCCAAGCACGATCTCGTATAATACACTACACACGCCAACCCCCCCTCTCTCCCCCCAAATCACTCTACCTAAGTCATTAACAAATTAATACACATCAATTAATACACCAAAAATACTAACTATAAATAAAGGGTCCAAATTTGAGACAAACAGCGAATCCAGCGTGGTCTAGTCGGATGAGAACGTGTTCTCATCTAGATAGATTGCGATCGAGCCTGTCGGAACGGTTACGTAACTACAGGGCACTAATTTATGTGGTCCCCTCCTGTAGCTGCCTCTGTATCGAAAGGTTCTCTGGATAGCTGGAATTAGCCTGACTCCTAGTAAAGTAGGGAAGAGGTGAAATCCGTTGGGACCACGGATGGATACCTTGGATCCATTGACCTAGGGCAGGTCTAATCACCTGGGATTCGAACCCACGGTGGGAATAAGGGAAAAGAGTTGAAGGGAGGGACACAAATGGTTCCAGAAACCAAACTACACATAAACCCGGACACTCACACACACACACACACACACACATACACACACACACACACACACACACACACACACACACACACACACACACTCACCATGACACTCACAGGGACACTCACTCAGACACACATCCATAGACACAAACTGTAATAAGGAAGACCATCTGAGGGAACACAGATTGCCTCGTGGACCCACAGGTATACCCGAACACACACACTCACCCGGACACTCACAGGGACACTCACCCAGACACACATTCATAGACACATTCTCAGTCGACTTGAGAATGGTCAAGGACTTACCGAAACGTCGTCGTTCCTTCACCTTCTAGTGTGTGGTCTGGTCAACATACTTTAGCCGCGTTATTGTGACTCATCGCCTGCATCCATAGACACAAACTGTGATAAAGAAGACCATCTGAGGGGACACAGATGGCCTCGTGGACTCACAGGTATAACCGGACACACACTCACCCGAACACTCACACAGACACACATCTATACACAAAAACTGTGATAAGGGAGACCATCTGAGGGGACACAGATGGCCTCGTGGACCCACAGGTATAACCGGACAAACACTCCCCCAAACACTCACAGGGACACTCAAACAAACACACAGACAGACATCCATAGACACAAAAATAAATTTTTATACCGAAAATTTAAAAATTAATGATAAATAAGGCAACGAAACGAAAAAATAAATACAATTTAATCATAATATTTATATTACAACCCCCAAACTCATCCAGCTCCTTGGATTGCGGGCAGGAAGCATGGATGCTGTGAGCCATTCCTCTCTGGATCTCCACACTAAGGCGCTGAAAGAGAAAACTGACGGCTGTAGGGTCTCTAGTTGTTTCAATTAGCTTCGACCCCAGCTCCAAAAAACTTGCAGCACTTTTACCCCAGGCACCAAGTGTCTCTGAGGCAATGGGGACAAAATTGTAGTAGTGATCAAGGTCTCCGTTTTTATGTGACTTGGCTGCTTCCCAGTGATTGGCAGCACCTCCTGCCTGAGCAGCACTGAAGTTAACATAGGTGTTGCCTAAAGTTGAAACGCAAGTGTAGTCCCACAATAACTGTCTACCATTCTTCCAGGGGTTCACCGTGATCCCATCTGGGCGACCAACAGGCTCATCAGAGTTGCGGGGCAATACGGAACGGGACTCTCTCTCTGCTGGACAACCTTCCGTGATAAGGCTTCTCTTTATAATGTCGTTAACATCGCAGTGTCTTGCATGCCATCCTCCTGTCCTTTGGCAGAGAAGGCCATGTCGTCCGTACCTGTCGGCCACTGCCTCGCCACCAAAACCCCTGTATTCGGTATGGATTCGGGCAGTGAGGCGGAGAACCACAGCCATTCAGAGGGCCTGTGGTGAGACGAGTGCTAGTAGCTGATATTGGGGGTTGCTAATAGCAAGTCCTCTGCATGGGGAGCTGCTACAGCTCTAAGTCGGGCAGTATCATGTGGTGTTGTCGCAGCTTACAGTAATGTTGGAGCTACTTTGTCGGCAATGGGGCGATCCCAACTGGATTGCTTATGGGCTTATATATATATATATATATATATATATATATATATATATATATATATATATATATATATATATATATATATATATATATATATATATATATATATATATATATATATGCTGGAGGCTGTAGCTATCCACAGATTTTTTTGAATATATTTATTATTATATTATTAAGGCTTATTTTTACCAAATTAGAGGGGAAATGGTCTGAGGTAGGGAACGGACATAGGATGGTAGGTGTAGACATTAGTTAAAGTATTTTGGAATAATTATTATTTATTCTCACCCCTCCCCCCCTCTCTCCCTGTTGATTCAATTAAGGTTAATTGTGAATTATTACTGGAGATGGTTGAAGACTTTTTCGTAATCAGGAAAAATGATTTCTTTAAATTAAACACATAAAGTAGTTTAATTTTGGTCCTATTGATCCTAATTTTTGTAAGAGGGAAGAGGTACAAAGCCGGTGGGGGGGCGGGAGATTTAGAGGTGGTATAAAGAGGGAGAACAGGAGAAGAGGTGTAGGTGAGGTGAAAGAGGGATGAAGAGGGAGTGAAGGAGGTACTGGGGGAGGTAAGAGGACGATGGGAAGGACTGGTGCTGGGAGGGAGGACGACGGGAAGGGTAAAAAGGGAAGGACTAGCAGCGGGAGGGAGGGAGGGAAGGAAGACAGTAAGGAGGGCGAGAGTGAGAAACGGCGGAAGGAGTGAGAACGAAGGTAAAGAACTGCCCCGAGAGTTAAGACGATGGGAAGGGCGGGATGGAATAGGGGCGGGTATGGGAAGGGCAGAAGGAGGGAGGATGAGCAGGGTTACGGGAGGGTGGAAAAAAGAAGGAGCCGGTACGGGAGGAGGGAGTTTGGGAAAACGATAGGAGACGGAGTGGGGAGTATGTAGATAGATTAATGGTTAGATAGATGAGTAGATGGATAGATGGAAAGAGAAGTAGATGAATAAATAGATTGATAGATAAGTAGAATGATAAATGGATAGATTAATGGAAAATGAGTTAGTAGGATCGTCGGATACAAATAGATAGAGAGATAGATATAAATAGTAATAGATAGATATATGGATGGATACGTTGATTGATAAATATATACATTGACGGATAGACGGATCCATAGATGAGTTGATGGATGAAAAGACAGATGAGTAGATGGATGGATAAACAGTCGAGTAGATGGACGGATACATAGTAAGATAGATGTATATAATGAAAAATTGTTGGTTTATGGGAAGATAGATTGATGGATTGACAATTATAAATAGATAAATAAAGGGCTACATTGATGGATACATTTGTGCTAGGTGAACAGGTGAATCAGGTTAAAGAATATCTGCCGATTTCCTCTTGCGTCAACCGGGATTCGAACGAGGACCTTAAGAATTACAACCAATAAACTCTCTCCATTTAGACAGTTGGCTACTAGTTCGCGTGTGTGTGTGTGTGTACTCACCTATTTGTGCATGCGGGGGTTGAGCTATGGTTCTTTGGTCCCACCTCTCAACTGTCAATCAACTGGTGTACAGATTCCTGAGCCTACTGGGCTCAATCATATCTACATTTGAAACTGTGTATGGAGTCAGCCTCCACCACATCACTGCTTAATGCATTCCATCCGTTAACTACTCTGACACTGAAAAAGTTACTTCTAACGTCTCTGTGGCTCATGTGGGTACTCAGTTTCCACCTGTGTCCCCTTGTTTGCGTCCCACCAGTGTTGAATAGTTTATCCTTGTTTACCCGGTCGATTCCTCTGAGGGTTGTGTAGGTTGTGATCATGTCTCCCCTTACTCTTCTGTCTTCCAGTGCCGTAAGGTGCATTTCCCGCAGCCTTTCCTCGTAACTCATGCCTCTTAGTTCTGGGACTAGTCTAGTGGCATACCTTTGGACTTTTTCCTGCTTCATCTTCTGCTTGACAAGATACGGACTCCATGCTGGGGCCGCATACTCCAGGATTGGTCTTACATATGTGGTGTACAAGATTCTGAATGATTCCTTACACAGATTCCTGAAGGCTGTTCTGATGTTAGGCAGTCTCGCATATGCCGCAGACGTTATTCTTTTTATGTATGCTTCAGGAGACAGGTTTGGTGTGATATCAACTCCTAGATCTTTCTCTCAGTCCGTTTCATTAAGTTCTTCATCTCCTATTCTGTATCCTGTGTCTGGCCTCCTGTTTCCACTGTGTGTGTGTGTGTGTATGCGTGTGTGTTAGTG
The DNA here is from genome assembly GCF_040958095.1 of Procambarus clarkii. Lineage (NCBI taxonomy): Eukaryota > Metazoa > Arthropoda > Malacostraca > Decapoda > Cambaridae > Procambarus > Procambarus clarkii. Next base: position 33,746 of record NW_027189814.1, on the reverse strand, counting down.
AGAAATAAATGTAGTTGATATAAAAGAGGAAAAATACATTTGTTAGAAAGGCGGGGTCCAAGAGCTAATAACTCGATTTTGCAGACACAAATAATAAATACAAGGAATAAATACACACACACACACACATTAGTTGATAAAGGACTGTTTTGTGTGTATACCTATGTATACTATTGTCAGGAGCGACAGACAAGTGCAGCTATGTGTGTTTATGTGTACCTGCAATTGGACTGACATGTGTACGGTTATTATCTGTGTGTTAATTGTAAAAGGAACATATTAGTGAATGTTTTTTTTATGTAAATTGAATGACATATATACATGTACGCGTGTTTAGTGTTACTGTAATTTATAATGTTAGCGTGTGTACGTTTGAATGACATAGTGTCCCATCATTGTCACATTTTTTGTTACATGTTTACTATTGTCAGGAGCGACAGACAAGTGCAGCTATGTGTGTCTATGTGTACCTGCAATTGGACTGACACGTGTATGGTAATTATCTATCTGTCCATTGTTAAAGGAACATATTAGTGAATGTTTATTTATGTAAATTGATTGACATATGTACGTGTACGCGTGTTTAGTGGTACTGTAATTTACATACTTAACAGGTTTATGTTTGAATTAAATAGTATCCCATCATCGTCTCATTTTTTGTTACTATTTTGCTGTTCATTCTTAATCTCTCTGACTCCCGAGGACCATTTGTGCTCATGTGTGTTTATTAAAGGAAAATAATCATATTTTGTTTACAAAATAACTTGTATTTATTTTCCAAAAAAATGTTTTCAAAGAAAAAGTAATTGTCTAGTAAGCATTCATTTTTCTAACATACAAGACAGTTACTCACTACCTTACAGCAGTCAGGAACACTTTTGTTACTATCTGTTCACAGCGTCTTTTACATAAATACCCTATCTTAACAAATTCAATCATTAAATTCATAACTGGCAACCCCCTCGGCCCCCTCCCCCACAGGTCCAAGGCCACCGAGTGACTAACCCCACACCAATTCCCCAACCCAGGAAGCATCATTCCTTTCCCCTAACCTCTCCCAAATTATGTTTTTGACGAGTACACGCACTACGGGGCCTGACAGCTGAGTAGACAGCGCTCTCAACTCGTAATCCTAGCGTCCGTGTTCGATCCTCCGGTGATGGCAGAAACGAAACTGGGCAGTTTCTTTCACCCTGTTGTTCCTGTTACCTAGCAGTAAATAGGTACCAGGGATTTAAACAGCTGTTATGGGCTGCTTCCTCTGTGTGTGTGTGTGTGTGTGTGTGTGTGTGTGTGTGTGTGTGTGTGTGTGTGTGTACTCACCTAGTTGTACTTGCGGGGGTTGAGCTCTGGCTCTTTGGTCCGGAGTGTGTGGAAAAATTTGTGTTAGTTACAAGTTAGTAATAGTTGATGGTGAATACTAACCCAAGCACGATCTCGTATAATACACTACACACGCCAACCCCCCCTCTCTCCCCCCAAATCACTCTACCTAAGTCATTAACAAATTAATACACATCAATTAATACACCAAAAATACTAACTATAAATAAAGGGTCCAAATTTGAGACAAACAGCGAATCCAGCGTGGTCTAGTCGGATGAGAACGTGTTCTCATCTAGATAGATTGCGATCGAGCCTGTCGGAACGGTTACGTAACTACAGGGCACTAATTTATGTGGTCCCCTCCTGTAGCTGCCTCTGTATCGAAAGGTTCTCTGGATAGCTGGAATTAGCCTGACTCCTAGTAAAGTAGGGAAGAGGTGAAATCCGTTGGGACCACGGATGGATACCTTGGATCCATTGACCTAGGGCAAGTCTAATCACCTGGGATTCGAACCCACGGTGGGAATAAGGGAAAAGAGTTGAAGGGAGGGACACAAATGGTTCCAGAAACCAAACTACACATAAACCCGGACACTCACACACACACACACACACATACACACACACACACACACACACACACACACACACACACACACACACACACACACACTCACCATGACACTCACAGGGACACTCACTCAGACACACATCCATAGACACAAACTGTAATAAGGAAGACCATCTGAGGGAACACAGATTGCCTCGTGGACCCACAGGTATACCCGAACACACACACTCACCCGGACACTCACAGGGACACTCACCCAGACACACATTCATAGACACATTCTCAGTCGACTTGAGAATGGTCAAGGACTTACCGAAACGTCGTCGTTCCTTCACCTTCTAGTGTGTGGTCTGGTCAACATACTTTAGCCGCGTTATTGTGACTCATCGCCTGCATCCATAGACACAAACTGTGATAAAGAAGACCATCTGAGGGGACACAGATGGCCTCGTGGACTCACAGGTATAACCGGACACACACTCACCCGAACACTCACACAGACACACATCTATACACAAAAACTGTGATAAGGGAGACCATCTGAGGGGACACAGATGGCCTCGTGGACCCACAGGTATAACCGGACAAACACTCCCCCAAACACTCACAGGGACACTCAAACAAACACACAGACAGACATCCATAGACACAAAAATAAATTTTTATACCGAAAATTTAAAAATTAATGATAAATAAGGCAACGAAACGAAAAAATAAATACAATTTAATCATAATATTTATATTACAACCCCCAAACTCATCCAGCTCCTTGGATTGCGGGCAGGAAGCATGGATGCTGTGAGCCATTCCTCTCTGGATCTCCACACTAAGGCGCTGAAAGAGAAAACTGACGGCTGTAGGGTCTCTAGTTGTTTCAATTAGCTTCGACCCCAGCTCCTTCAAAAAACTTGCAGCACTTTTACCCCAGGCACCAAGTGTCTCTGAGGCAATGGGGACAAAATTGTAGTAGTGATCAAGGTCTCCGTTTTTATGTGACTTGGCTGCTTCCCAGTGATTGGCAGCACCTCCTGCCTGAGCAGCACTGAAGTTAACATAGGTGTTGCCTAAAGTTGAAACGCAAGTGTAGTCCCACAATAACTGTCTACCATTCTTCCAGGGGTTCACCGTGATCCCATCTGGGCGACCAACAGGCTCATCAGAGTTGCGGGGCAATACGGAACGGGACTCTCTCTCTGCTGGACAACCTTCCGTGATAAGGCTTCTCTTTATAATGTCGTTAACATCGCAGTGTCTTGCATGCCATCCTCCTGTCCTTTGGCAGAGAAGGCCATGTCGTCCGTACCTGTCGGCCACTGCCTCGCCACCAAAACCCCTGTATTCGGTGTGGATTCGGGCAGTGAGGCGGAGAACCACAGCCATTCAGAGGGCCTGTGGTGAGACGAGTGCTAGTAGCTGATATTGGGGGTTGCTAATAGCAAGTCCTCTGCATGGGGAGCTGCTACAGCTCTAAGTCGGGCAGTATCATGTGGTGTTGTCGCAGCTTACAGTAATGTTGGAGCTACTTTGTCGGCAATGGGGCGATCCCAACTGGATTGCTTATGGGCTTATATATATATATATATATATATATATATGCTGGAGGCTGTAGCTATCCACAGATTTTTTTGAATATATTTACTATTATATTATTAAGGCTTATTTTTACCAAATTAGAGGGGAAATGGTCTGAGGTAGGGAACGGACATAGGATGGTAGGTGTAGACATTAGTTAAAGTATTAAGTATTTTGGAATAATTATTATTTATTCTCACCCCTCCCCCCCTCTCTCCCTGTTGATTCAATTAAGGTTAATTGTGAATTATTACTGGAGATGGTTGAAGACTTTTTCGTAATCAGAAAAAATGATTTCCTTAAATTAAACACATAAAGTAGTTTAATTTTGGTCCTATTGATCCTAATTTTTGTAAGAGGGAAGAGGTACAAAGCCGGTGGGGGGGGGGGCGGGAGATTTAGAGGTGGTATAAAGAGGGAGAACAGGAGAAGAGGTGTAGGTGAGGTGAAAGAGGGATGAAGAGGGAGTGAAGGAGGTACTGGGGGAGGTAAGAGGACGATGGGAAGGACTGGTGCTGGGAGGGAGGACTACGGGAAGGGTAAAAAGGGAAGGACTAGCAGCGGGAGGGAGGGAGGGAAGGAAGACAGTAAGGAGGGCGAGAGTGAGAAACGGCGGAAGGAGTGAGAACGAAGGTAAAGAACTGCCCCGAGAGTTAAGACGATGGGAAGGGCGGGATGGAATAGGGGCGGGTATGGGAAGGGCAGAAGGAGGGAGGATGAGCAGGGTTACGGGAGGGTGGAAAAAAGAAGGAGCCGGTACGGGAGGAGGGAGTTTGGGAAAACGATAGGAGACGGAGTGGGGAGTATGTAGATAGATTAATGGTTAGATAGATGAGTAGATGGATAGATGGAAAGAGAAGTAGATGAATAAATAGATTGATAGATAAGTAGAATGATAAATGGATATATTAATGGAAAATGAGTTAGTAGGATCGTCGGATACAAATAGATAGAGAGATAGATATAAATAGTAATAGATAGATATATGGATGGATACGTTGATTGATAAATATATACATTGACGGATAGACGGATCCATAGATGAGTTGATGGATGAAAAGACAGATGAGTAGATGGATGGATAAACAGTGTAGTAGATGGACGGATACATAGTAAGATAGATGTATATAATGAAAAATTGTTGGTTTATGGGAAGATAGATTGATGGATTGACAATTATAAATAGATAAATAAAGGGCTACATTGATGGATACATTTGTGCTAGGTGAACAGGTGAATCAGGTTAAAGAATATCTGCTGATTTCCTCTTGCGTCAACCGGGATTCGAACGAGGACCTTAAGAATTACAACCAATAAACTCTCTCCATTTAGACAGTTGGCTACTAGTTCGCGTGTGTGTGTGTGTGTACTCACCTATTTGTGCATGCGGGGGTTGAGCTATGGTTCTTTGGTCCCACCTCTCAACTGTCAATCAACTGGTGTACAGATTCCTGAGCCTACTGGGCTCAATCATATCTACATTTGAAACTGTGTATGGAGTCAGCCTCCACCACATCACTGCTTAATGGATTCCATCCGTTAACTACTCTGACACTGAAAAAGTTACTTCTAACGTCTCTGTGGCTCATGTGGGTACTCAGTTTCCACCTGTGTCCCCTTGTTTGCGTCCCACCAGTGTTGAATAGTTTATCCTTGTTTACCCGGTCGATTCCTCTGAGGGTTGTGTAGGTTGTGATCATGTCTCCCCTTACTCTTCTGTCTTCCAGTGCCGTAAGGTGCATTTCCCGCAGCCTTTCCTCGTAACTCATGCCTCTTAGTTCTGGGACTAGTCTAGTGGCATACCTTTGGACTTTTTCCTGCTTCATCTTCTGCTTGACAAGATACGGACTCCATGCTGGGGCCGCATACTCCAGGATTGGTCTTACATATGTGGTGTACAAGATTCTGAATGATTCCTTACACAGATTCCTGAAGGCTGTTCTGATGTTAGGCAGTCTCGCATATGCCGCAGACGTTATTCTTTTTATGTATGCTTCAGGAGACAGGTTTGGTGTGATATCAACTCCTAGATCTTTCTCTCAGTCCGTTTCATTAAGTTCTTCATCTCCTATTCTGTATCCTGTGTCTGGCCTCCTGTTTCCACTGTGTGTGTGTGTGTGTATGCGTGTGTGTTAGTGAGAAATAAATGTAGTTGATATAAAAGAGGAAAAATACATTTGTTAGAAAGGCGGGGTCCAAGAGCTAATAACTCGATTTTGCAGACACAAATAATAAATACAAGGAATAAATACACACACACACACACATTAGTTGATAAAGGACTGTTTTGTGTGTATACCTATGTATACTATTGTCAGGAGCGACAGACAAGTGCAGCTATGTGTGTTTATGTGTACCTGCAATTGGACTGACATGTGTACGGTTATTATCTGTGTGTTAATTGTAAAAGGAACATATTAGTGAATGTTTTTTTTATGTAAATTGAATGACATATATACATGTACGCGTGTTTAGTGTTACTGTAATTTATAATGTTAGCGTGTGTACGTTTGAATGATATAGTGTCCCATCATTGTCACATTTTTTGTTACATGTTTACTATTGTCAGGAGCGACAGACAAGTGCAGCTATGTGTGTCTATGTGTACCTGCAATTGGACTGACACGTGTATGGTAATTATCTATCTGTCCATTGTTAAAGGAACATATTAGTGAATGTTTATTTATGTAAATTGATTGACATATGTACGTGTACGCGTGTTTAGTGGTACTGTAATTTACATACTTAACAGGTTTATGTTTGAATTAAATAGTATCCCATCATCGTCTCATTTTTTGTTACTATTTTGCTGTTCATTCTCAATCTCTCTGACTCCCGAGGACCATTTGTGCTCATGTGTGTTTATTAAAGGAAAATAATCATATTTTGTTTACAAAATAACTTGTATTTATTTTCCAAAAAAATGTTTTCAAAGAAAAAGTAATTGTCTAGTAAGCATTCATTTTTCTAACATACAAGACAGTTACTCACTACCTTACAGCAGTCAGGAACACTTTTGTTACTATCTCTTCACAGCGTCTTTTACATAAATACCCTATCTTAACAAATTCAATCATTAAATTCATAACTGGCAACCCCCTCGGCCCCCTCCCCCACAGGTCCAAGGCCACCAAGTGACTAACCCCACACCAACTCCCCAACCCAGGAAGCATCATTCCTTTCCCCTAACCTCTCCCAAATTATGTTTTTGACGAGTACACGCACTACGGGGCCTGACAGCTGAGTAGACAGCGCTCTCAACTCGTAATCCTAGCGTCCGTGTTCGATCCTCCGGTGATGGCAGAAACGAAACTGGGCAGTTTCTTTCACCCTGTTGTTCCTGTAACCTAGCAGTAAATAGGTACCAGGGATTTAAACAGCTGTTATGGGCTGCTTCCTCTGTGTGTGTGTGTGTGTGTGTGTGTGTGTGTGTGTGTGTGTGTGTGTACTCACCTAGTTGTACTTGCGGGGGTTGAGCTCTGGCTCTTTGGTCCGGAGTGTGTGGAAAAATTTGTGTTAGTTACAAGTTAGTAATAGTTGATGGTGAATACTAACCCAAGCACGATCTCGTATAATACACTACACACGCCAACCCCCCCTCTCTCCCCCCAAATCACTCTACCTAAGTCATTAACAAATTAATACACATCAATTAATACACCAAAAATACTAACTATAAATAAAGGGTCCAAATTTGAGACAAACAGCGAATCCAGCGTGGTCTAGTCGGATGAGAACGTGTTCTCATCTAGATAGATTGCGATCGAGCCTGTCGGAACGGTTACGTAACTACAGGGCACTAATTTATGTGGTCCCCTCCTGTAGCTGCCTCTGTATCGAAAGGTTCTCTGGATAGCTGGAATTAGCCTGACTCCTAGTAAAGTAGGGAAGAGGTGAAATCCGTTGGGACCACGGATGGATACCTTGGATCCATTGACCTAGGGCAAGTCTAATCTCCTGGGATTCGAACCCACGGTGGGAATAAGGGAAAAGAGTTGAAGGGAGGGACACAAATGGTTCCAGAAACCAAACTACACATAAACCCGGACACTAACACACACACACACACACACATACACACACACACACACACACACACACACACACACACACACACACACACACACTCACCATGACACTCACAGGGACACTCACTCAGACACACATCCATAGACACAAACTGTAATAAGGAAGACCATCTGAGGGAACACAGATTGCCTCGTGGACCCACAGGTATACCCGAACACACACACTCACCCGGACACTCACAGGGACACTCACCCAGACACACATTCATAGACACATTCTCAGTCGACTTGAGAATGGTCAAGGACTTACCGAAACGTCGTCGTTCCTTCACCTTCTAGTGTGTGGTCTGGTCAACATACTTTAGCCGCGTTATTGTGACTCATCGCCTGCATCCATAGACACAAACTGTGATAAAGAAGACCATCTGAGGGGACACAGATGGCCTCGTGGACTCACAGGTATAACCGGACACACACTCACCCGAACACTCACACAGACACACATCTATACACAAAAACTGTGATAAGGGAGACCATCTGAGGGGACACAGATGGCCTCGTGGACCCACAGGTATAACCGGACAAACACTCCCCCAAACACTCACAGGGACACTCAAACAAACACACAGACAGACATCCATAGACACAAAAATAAATTTTTATACCGAAAATTTAAAAATTAATGATAAATAAGGCAACGAAACGAAAAAATAAATACAATTTAATCATAATATTTATATTACAACCCCCAAACTCATCCAGCTCCTTGGATTGCGGGCAGGAAGCATGGATGCTGTGAGCCATTCCTCTCTGGATCTCCACACTAAGGCGCTGAAAGAGAAAACTGACGGCTGTAGGGTCTCTAGTTGTTTCAATTAGCTTCGACCCCAGCTCCTTCAAAAAACTTGCAGCACTTTTACCCCAGGCACCAAGTGTCTCTGAGGCAATGGGGACAAAATTGTAGTAGTGATCAAGGTCTCCGTTTTTATGTGACTTGGCTGCTTCCCAGTGATTGGCAGCACCTCCTACCTGAGCAGCACTGAAGTTAACATAGGTGTTGCCTAAAGTTGAAACGCAAGTGTAGTCCCACAATAACTGTCTACCATTCTTCCAGGGGTTCACCGTGATCCCATCTGGGCGACCAACAGGCTCATCAGAGTTGCGGGGCAATACGGAACGGGACTCTCTCTCTGCTGGACAACCTTCCGTGATAAGGCTTCTCTTTATAATGTCGTTAACATCGCAGTGTCTTGCATGCCATCCTCCTGTCCTTTGGCAGAGAAGGCCATGTCGTCCGTACCTGTCGGCCACTGCCTCGCCACCAAAACCCCTGTATTCGGTGTGGATTCGGGCAGTGAGGCGGAGAACCACAGCCATTCAGAGGGCCTGTGGTGAGACGAGTGCTAGTAGCTGATATTGGGGGTTGCTAATAGCAAGTCCTCTGCATGGGGAGCTGCTACAGCTCTAAGTCGGGCAGTATCATGTGGTGTTGTCGCAGCTTACAGTAATGTTGGAGCTACTTTGTCGGCAATGGGGCGATCCCAACTGGATTGCTTATGGGCTTATATATATATATATATATATATATATATATATATATATATATATATATATATATATATATATATATATATATATATATATATATATATATATATATATATATATATATATATATATGTCGTACCTAATAGCCAGAACTCACTTTTTGGCCTACTATGCAAGGTCCGATTTGCCTAATAAGCCAAGTTTTCCTGAATTAATATATTTACTATAATTTTTTTCTTATGAAATGATAAAGCAACCCTTTTCTCTATGTATGAGGTCAATTTTTTTTTATTGGAGTTAAAGTTAACGTAGATATATGACCGAACCTAACCAACCCTACCTAACCTAACCTAACCTATATTTATAGGTTAGGTTAGGTTAGGTAGCCAAAAAAAGCTAGGTTAGGTTAGGTTAGGTAGGTTAGGTAGACGAAAAAACATTAATTCATGAAAACTTGGCTTATTAGGCAAATCGGGCCTTGAATAGTAGGCTGAGAAGTGCGTTCTGGCTATTAGGTACGACATATATATATATATATATATATATATATATATATATATATATATATATATATATATATATATATATATATATATATATATATATATATATATATATATATATATATATGTCGTACCTAGTAGCCAGAACGCACTTTTTGGCCTACTATTCAAGGCCGGATTTGCCTAATACGCCAAGTTTTCCTGAATTAATATATATTCTCTAATTTTTTTCTTATGGAATGATAAATCTACCCTTTTCATTATGTATGAGGTAAATTTTTCTTTATTGGAGTTAAAATTAACGTAGATATTTGCCCGAACCTAACCAACCCTACCTAACCTAACCTAACCTATCTTTATAGGTTAGGTTAGGTTAGGTAGCCGAAAAAGTTAGGTTAGGTTAGGTTAGGTAGGTTAGGTAGTCGAAAAACAATTAATTCATGAAAACTTGGCTTATTAGGCAAATCAGGCCTTGCATAGTAGGCTGAGAAGTGCGTTCTGGCTACTAGGTACGACATATATATATATATATATATATATATATATATATATATATATATATATATATATATATATATATATATATATATATATATATATATATATATATATATATATATATATATATATATATATATATATATATATATATATATATATATATATATATATATATATATATATATATATATATATATATATATATATATATGCTGGAGGCTGTAGCTATCCACAGATTTTTTTGAATATATTTACTATTATATTATTAAGGCTTATTTTTACCAAATTAGAGGGGAAATGGTCTGAGGTAGGGAACGGACATAGGATGGTAGGTGTAGACATTAGTTAAAGTATTAAGTATTTTGGAATAATTATTATTTATTCTCACCCCTCCCCCCCCTCTCTCCTTGTTGATTCAATTAAGGTTAATTGTGAATTATTACTGGAGATGGTTGAAGACTTTTTCGTAATCAGAAAAAATGATTTCCTTAAATTAAACACATAAAGTAGTTTAATTTTGGTCCTATTGATCCTAATTTTTGTAAGAGGGAAGAGGTACAAAGCCGGTGGGGGGGGGGCGGGAGATTTAGAGGTGGTATAAAGAGGGAGAACAGGAGAAGAGGTGTAGGTGAGGTGAAAGAGGGATGAAGAGGGAGTGAAGGAGGTACTGGGGGAGGTAAGAGGACGATGGGAAGGACTGGTGCTGGGAGGGAGGACTACGGGAAGGGTAAAAAGGGAAGGACTAGCAGCGGGAGGGAGGGAGGGAAGGAAGACAGTAAGGAGGGCGAGAGTGAGAAACGGCGGAAGGAGTGAGAACGAAGGTAAAGAACTGCCCCGAGAGTTAAGACGATGGGAAGGGCGGGATGGAATAGGGGCGGGTATGGGAAGGGCAGAAGGAGGGAGGATGAGCAGGGTTACGGGAGGGTGGAAAAAAGAAGGAGCCGGTACGGGAGGAGGGAGTTTGGGAAAACGATAGGAGACGGAGTGGGGAGTATGTAGATAGATTAATGGTTAGATAGATGAGTAGATGGATAGATGGAAAGAGAAGTAGATGAATAAATAGATTGATAGATAAGTAGAATGATAAATGGATAGATTAATGGAAAATGAGTTAGTAGGATCGTCGGATACAAATAGATAGAGAGATAGATATAAATAGTAATAGATAGATATATGGATGGATACGTTGATTGATAAATATATACATTGACGGATAGACGGATCCATAGATGAGTTGATGGATGAAAAGACAGATGAGTAGATGGATGGATAAACAGTCGAGTAGATGGACGGATACATAGTAAGATAGATGTATATAATGAAAAATTGTTGGTTTATGGGAAGATAGATTGATGGATTGACAATTATAAATAGATAAATAAAGGGCTACATTGATGGATACATTTGTGCTAGGTGAACAGGTGAATCAGGTTAAAGAATATCTGCCGATTTCCTCTTGCGTCAACCGGGATTCGAACGAGGACCTTAAGAATTACAACCAATAAACTCTCTCCATTTAGACAGTTGGCTACTAGTTCGCGTGTGTGTGTGTGTGTACTCACCTATTTGTGCATGCGGGGGTTGAACTATGGTTCTTTGGTCCCACCTCTCAACTGTCAATCAACTGGTGTACAGATTCCTGAGCCTACTGGGCTCAATCATATCTACATTTGAAACTGTGTATGGAGTCAGCCTCCACCACATCACTGCTTAATGCATTCCATCCGTTAACTACTCTGACACTGAAAAAGTTACTTCTAACGTCTCTGTGGCTCATGTGGGTACTCAGTTTCCACCTGTGTCCCCTTGTTTGCGTCCCACCAGTGTTGAATAGTTTATCCTTGTTTACCCGGTCGATTCCTCTGAGGGTTGTGTAGGTTATGATCATGTCTCCCCTTACTCTTCTGTCTTCCAGTGCCGTAAGGTGCATTTCCCGCAGCCTTTCCTCGTAACTCATGCCTCTTAGTTCTGGGACTAGTCTAGTGGCATACCTTTGGACTTTTTCCTGCTTCATCTTCTGCTTGACAAGATACGGACTCCATGCTGGGGCCGCATACTCCAGGATTGGTCTTACATATGTGGTGTACAAGATTCTGAATGATTCCTTACACAGATTCCTGAAGGCTGTTCTGATGTTAGGCAGTCTCGCATATGCCGCAGACGTTATTCTTTTTATGTATGCTTCAGGAGACAGGTTTGGTGTGATATCAACTCCTAGATCTTTCTCTCAGTCCGTTTCATTAAGTTCTTCATCTCCTATTCTGTATCCTGTGTCTGGCCTCCTGTTTCCACTGTGTGTGTGTGTGTGTATGCGTGTGTGTTAGTGAGAAATAAATGTAGTTGATATAAAAGAGGAAAAATACATTTGTTAGAAAGGCGGGGTCCAAGAGCTAATAACTCGATTTTGCAGACACAAATAATAAATACAAGGAATAAATACACACACACACACACATTAGTTGATAAAGGACTGTTTTGTGTGTATACCTATGTATACTATTGTCAGGAGCGACAGACAAGTGCAGCTATGTGTGTTTATGTGTACCTGCAATTGGACTGACATGTGTACGGTTATTATCTGTGTGTTAATTGTAAAAGGAACATATTAGTGAATGTTTTTTTTATGTAAATTGAATGACATATATACATGTACGCGTGTTTAGTGTTACTGTAATTTATAATGTTAGCGTGTGTACGTTTGAATGACATAGTGTCCCATCATTGTCACATTTTTTGTTACATGTTTACTATTGTCAGGAGCGACAGACAAGTGCAGCTATGTGTGTCTATGTGTACCTGCAATTGGACTGACACGTGTATGGTAATTATCTATCTGTCCATTGTTAAAGGAACATATTAGTGAATGTTTATTTATGTAAATTGATTGACATATGTACGTGTACGCGTGTTTAGTGGTACTGTAATTTACATACTTAACAGGTTTATGTTTGAATTAAATAGTATCCCATCATCGTCTCATTTTTTGTTACTATTTTGCTGTTCATTCTCAATCTCTCTGACTCCCGAGGACCATTTGTGCTCATGTGTGTTTATTAAAGGAAAATAATCATATTTTGTTTACAAAATAACTTGTATTTATTTTCCAAAAAAATGTTTTCAAAGAAAAAGTAATTGTCTAGTAAGCATTCATTTTTCTAACATACAAGACAGTTACTCACTACCTTACAGCAGTCAGGAACACTTTTGTTACTATCTGTTCACAGCGTCTTTTACATAAATACCCTATCTTAACAAATTCAATCATTAAATTCATAACTGGCAACCCCCTCGGCCCCCTCCCCCACAGGTCCAAGGCCACCGAGTGACTAACCCCACACCAATTCCCCAACCCAGGAAGCATCATTCCTTTCCCCTAACCTCTCCCAAATTATGTTTTTGACGAGTACACGCACTACGGGGCCTGACAGCTGAGTAGACAGCGCTCTCAACTCGTAATCCTAGCGTCCGTGTTCGATCCTCCGGTGATGGCAGAAACGAAACTGGGCAGTTTCTTTCACCCTGTTGTTCCTGTTACCTAGCAGTAAATAGGTACCAGGGATTTAAACAGCTGTTATGGGCTGCTTCCTCTGTGTGTGTGTGTGTGTGTGTGTGTGTGTGTGTGTGTGTGTGTGTGTGTGTGTGTGTACTCACCTAGTTGTACTTGCGGGGGTTGAGCTCTGGCTCTTTGGTCCGGAGTGTGTGGAAAAATTTGTGTTAGTTACAAGTTAGTAATAGTTGATGGTGAATACTAACCCAAGCACGATCTCGTATAATACACTACACACGCCAACCCCCCCTCTCTCCCCCCAAATCACTCTACCTAAGTCATTAACAAATTAATACACATCAATTAATACACCAAAAATACTAACTATAAATAAAGGGTCCAAATTTGAGACAAACAGCGAATCCAGCGTGGTCTAGTCGGATGAGAACGTGTTCTCATCTAGATAGATTGCGATCGAGCCTGTCGGAACGGTTACGTAACTACAGGGCACTAATTTATGTGGTCCCCTCCTGTAGCTGCCTCTGTATCGAAAGGTTCTCTGGATAGCTGGAATTAGCCTGACTCCTAGTAAAGTAGGGAAGAGGTGAAATCCGTTGGGACCACGGATGGATACCTTGGATCCATTGACCTAGGGCAGGTCTAATCACCTGGGATTCGAACCCACGGTGGGAATAAGGGAAAAGAGTTGAAGGGAGGGACACAAATGGTTCCAGAAACCAAACTACACATAAACCCGGACACTCACACACACACACACACACACATACACACACACACACACACACACACACACACACACACACACACACACACTCACCATGACACTCACAGGGACACTCACTCAGACACACATCCATAGACACAAACTGTAATAAGGAAGACCATCTGAGGGAACACAGATTGCCTCGTGGACCCACAGGTATACCCGAACACACACACTCACCCGGACACTCACAGGGACACTCACCCAGACACACATTCATAGACACATTCTCAGTCGACTTGAGAATGGTCAAGGACTTACCGAAACGTCGTCGTTCCTTCACCTTCTAGTGTGTGGTCTGGTCAACATACTTTAGCCGCGTTATTGTGACTCATCGCCTGCATCCATAGACACAAACTGTGATAAAGAAGACCATCTGAGGGGACACAGATGGCCTCGTGGACTCACAGGTATAACCGGACACACACTCACCCGAACACTCACACAGACACACATCTATACACAAAAACTGTGATAAAAGAGACCATCTGAGGGGACACAGATGGCCTCGTGGACCCACAGGTATAACCGGACAAACACTCCCCCAAACACTCACAGGGACACTCAAACAAACACACAGACAGACATCCATAGACACAAAAATAAATTTTTATACCGAAAATTTAAAAATTAATGATAAATAAGGCAACGAAACGAAAAAATAAATACAATTTAATCATAATATTTATATTACAACCCCCAAACTCATCCAGCTCCTTGGATTGCGGGCAGGAAGCATGGATGCTGTGAGCCATTCCTCTCTGGATCTCCACACTAAGGCGCTGAAAGAGAAAACTGACGGCTGTAGGGTCTCTAGTTGTTTCAATTAGCTTCGACCCCAGCTCCTTCAAAAAACTTGCAGCACTTTTACCCCAGGCACCAAGTGTCTCTGAGGCAATGGGGACAAAATTGTAGTAGTGATCAAGGTCTCCGTTTTTATGTGACTTGGCTGCTTCCCAGTGATTGGCAGCACCTCCTGCCTGAGCAGCACTGAAGTTAACATAGGTGTTGCCTAAAGTTGAAACGCAAGTGTAGTCCCACAATAACTGTCTACCATTCTTCCAGGGGTTCACCGTGATCCCATCTGGGCGACCAACAGGCTCATCAGAGTTGCGGGGCAATACGGAACGGGACTCTCTCTCTGCTGGACAACCTTCCGTGATAAGGCTTCTCTTTATAATGTCGTTAACATCGCAGTGTCTTGCATGCCATCCTCCTGTCCTTTGGCAGAGAAGGCCATGTCGTCCGTACCTGTCGGCCACTGCCTCGCCACCAAAACCCCTGTATTCGGTGTGGATTCGGGCAGTGAGGCGGAGAACCACAGCCATTCAGAGGGCCTGTGGTGAGACGAGTGCTAGTAGCTGATATTGGGGGTTGCTAATAGCAAGTCCTCTGCATGGGGAGCTGCTACAGCTCTAAGTCGGGCAGTATCATGTGGTGTTGTCGCAGCTTACAGTAATGTTGGAGCTACTTTGTCGGCAATGGGGCGATCCCAACTGGATTGCTTATGGGCTTATATATATATATATATATATATATATATATATATATATATATATACATATATATATATATATATATATATATATATATATATATATATATATATATATATATATATATATGCTGGAGGCTGTAGCTATCCACAGATTTTTTTGAATATATTTATTATTATATTATTAAGGCTTATTTTTACCAAATTAGAGGGGAAATGGTCTGAGGTAGGGAACGGACATAGGATGGTAGGTGTAGACATTAGTTAAAGTATTTTGGAATAATTATTATTTATTCTCACCCCTCCCCCCCTCTCTCCCTGTTGATTCAATTAAGGTTAATTGTGAATTATTACTGGAGATGGTTGAAGACTTTTTCGTAATCAGAAAAAATGATTTCCTTAAATTAAACACATAAAGTAGTTTAATTTTGGTCCTATTGATCCTAATTTTTGTAAGAGGGAAGAGGTACAAAGCCGGTGGGGGAGGGGGGGCGGGAGATTTAGAGGTGGTATAAAGAGGGAGAACAGGAGAAGAGGTGTAGGTGAGGCGAAAGAGGGATGAAGAGGGAGTGAAGGAGGTACTGGGGGAGGTAAGAGGACGATGGGAAGGACTGGTGCTGGGAGGGAGGACTACGGGAAGGGTAAAAAGGGAAGGACTAGCAGCGGGAGGGAGGGAGGGAAGGAAGACAGTAAGGAGGGCGAGAGTGAGAAACGGCGGAAGGAGTGAGAACGAAGGTAAAGAACTGCCCCGAGAGTTAAGACGATGGGAAGGGCGGGATGGAATAGGGGCGGGTATGGGAAGGGCAGAAGGAGGGAGGATGAGCAGGGTTACGGGAGGGTGGAAAAAAGAAGGAGCCGGTACGGGAGGAGGGAGTTTGGGAAAACGATAGGAGACGGAGTGGGGAGTATGTAGATAGATTAATGGTTAGATAGATGAGTAGATGGAAAGAGAAGTAGATGAATAAATAGATTGATAGATAAGTAGAATGATAAATGGATAGATTAATGGAAAATGAGTTAGTAGGATCGTCGGATACAAATAGATAGAGAGATAGATATAAATAGTAATAGATAGATATATGGATGGATACGTTGATTGATAAATATATACATTGACGGATAGACGGATCCATAGATGAGTTGATGGATGAAAAGACAGATGAGTAGATGGATGGATAAACAGTCGAGTAGATGGACGGATACATAGTAAGATAGATGTATATAATGAAAAATTGTTGGTTTATGGGAAGATAGATTGATGGATTGACAATTATAAATAGATAAATAAAGGGCTACATTGATGGATACATTTGTGCTAGGTGAACAGGTGAATCAGGTTAAAGAATATCTGCCGATTTCCTCTTGCGTCAACCGGGATTCGAACGAGGACCTTAAGAATTACAACCAATAAACTCTCTCCATTTAGACAGTTGGCTACTAGTTCGCGTGTGTGTGTGTGTGTACTCACCTATTTGTGCATGCGGGGGTTGAGCTATGGTTCTTTGGTCCCACCTCTCAACTGTCAATCAACTGGTGTACAGATTCCTGAGCCTACTGGGCTCAATCATATCTACATTTGAAACTGTGTATGGAGTCAGCCTCCACCACATCACTGCTTAATGGATTCCATCCGTTAACTACTCTGACACTGAAAAAGTTACTTCTAACGTCTCTGTGGCTCATGTGGGTACTCAGTTTCCACCTGTGTCCCCTTGTTTGCGTCCCACCAGTGTTGAATAGTTTATCCTTGTTTACCCGGTCGATTCCTCTGAGGGTTGTGTAGGTTGTGATCATGTCTCCCCTTACTCTTCTGTCTTCCAGTGCCGTAAGGTGCATTTCCCGCAGCCTTTCCTCGTAACTCATGCCTCTTAGTTCTGGGACTAGTCTAGTGGCATACCTTTGGACTTTTTCCTGCTTCATCTTCTGCTTGACAAGATACGGACTCCATGCTGGGGCCGCATACTCCAGGATTGGTCTTACATATGTGGTGTACAAGATTCTGAATGATTCCTTACACAGATTCCTGAAGGCTGTTCTGATGTTAGGCAGTCTCGCATATGCCGCAGACGTTATTCTTTTTATGTATGCTTCAGGAGACAGGTTTGGTGTGATATCAACTCCTAGATCTTTCTCTCAGTCCGTTTCATTAAGTTCTTCATCTCCTATTCTGTATCCTGTGTCTGGCCTCCTGTTTCCACTGTGTGTGTGTGTGTATGCGTGTGTGTTAGTGAGAAATAAATGTAGTTGATATAAAAGAGGAAAAATACATTTGTTAGAAAGGCGGGTTCCAAGAGCTAATAACTCGATTTTGCAGACACAAATAATAAATACAAGGAATAAATACACACACACACACACATTAGTTGATAAAGGACTGTTTTGTGTGTATACCTATGTATACTATTGTCAGGAGCGACAGACAAGTGCAGCTATGTGTGTTTATGTGTACCTGCAATTGGACTGACATGTGTACGGTTATTATCTGTGTGTTAATTGTAAAAGGAACATATTAGTGAATGTTTTTTTTATGTAAATTGAATGACATATATACATGTACGCGTGTTTAGTGTTAATGTAATTTATAATGTTAGCGTGTGTACGTTTGAATGACATAGTGTCCCATCATTGTCACATTTTTTGTTACATGTTTACTATTGTCAGGAGCGACAGACAAGTGCAGCTATGTGTGTCTATGTGTACCTGCAATTGGACTGACACGTGTATGGTAATTATCTATCTGTCCATTGTTAAAGGAACATATTAGTGAATGTTTATTTATGTAAATTGATTGACATATGAACGTGTACGCGTGTTTAGTGGTACTGTAATTTACATACTTAACAGGTTTATGTTTGAATTAAATAGTATCCCATCATCGTCTCATTTTTTGTTACTATTTTGCTGTTCATTCTCAATCTCTCTGACTCCCGAGGACCATTTGTGCTCATGTGTGTTTATTAAAGGAAAATAATCATATTTTGTTTACAAAATAACTTGTATTTATTTTCCAAAAAAATGTTTTCAAAGAAAAAGTAATTGTCTAGTAAGCATTCATTTTTCTAACATACAAGACAGTTACTCACTACCTTACTGCAGTCAGGAACACTTTTGTTACTATCTCTTCACAGCGTCTTTTACATAAATACCCTATCTTAACAAATTCAATCATTAAATTCATAACTGGCAACCCCCTCGGCCCCCTCCCCCACAGGTCCAAGGCCACCGAGTGACTAACCCCACACCAATTCCCCAACCCAGGAAGCATCATTCCTTTCCCCTAACCTCTCCCAAATTATGTTTTTGACGAGTACACGCACTACGGGGCCTGACAGCTGAGTAGACAGCGCTCTCAACTCGTAATCCTAGCGTCCGTGTTCGATCCTCCGGTGATGGCAGAAACGAAACTGGGCAGTTTCTTTCACCCTGTTGTTCCTGTTACCTAGCAGTAAATAGGTACCAGGGATTTAAACAGCTGTTATGGGCTGCTTCCTCTGTGTGTGTGTGTGTGTGTGTGTGTGTGTGTGTGTGTGTGTGTGTGTGTGTGTGTGTGTACTCACCTAGTTGTACTTGCGGGGGTTGAGCTCTGGCTCTTTGGTCCGGAGTGTGTGGAAAAATTTGTGTTAGTTACAAGTTAGTAATAGTTGATGGTGAATACTAACCCAAGCACGATCTCGTATAATACACTACACACGCCAACCCCCCCTCTCTCCCCCCAAATCACTCTACCTAAGTCATTAACAAATTAATACACATCAATTAATACACCAAAAATACTAACTATAAATAAAGGGTCCAAATTTGAGACAAACAGCGAATCCAGCGTGGTCTAGTCGGATGAGAACGTGTTCTCATCTAGATAGATTGCGATCGAGCCTGTCGGAACGGTTACGTAACTACAGGGCACTAATTTATGTGGTCCCCTCCTGTAGCTGCCTCTGTATCGAAAGGTTCTCTGGATAGCTGGAATTAGCCTGACTCCTAGTAAAGTAGGGAAGAGGTGAAATCCGTTGGGACCACGGATGGATACCTTGGATCCATTGACCTAGGGCAGGTCTAATCACCTGGGATTCGAACCCACGGTGGGAATAAGGGAAAAGAGTTGAAGGGAGGGACACAAATGGTTCCAGAAACCAAACTACACATAAACCCGGACACTCACACACACACACACACACACATACACACACACACACACACACACACACACACACACACACACACACACACACACACACACTCACCATGACACTCACAGGGACACTCACTCAGACACACATCCATAGACACAAACTGTAATAAGGAAGACCATCTGAGGGAACACAGATTGCCTCGTGGACCCACAGGTATACCCGAACACACACACTCACCCGGACACTCACAGGGACACTCACCCAGACACACATTCATAGACACATTCTCAGTCGACTTGAGAATGGCCAAGGACTTACCGAAACGTCGTCGTTCCTTCACCTTCTAGTGTGTGGTCTGGTCAACATACTTTAGCCGCGTTATTGTGACTCATCGCCTGCATCCATAGACACAAACTGTGATAAAGAAGACCATCTGAGGGGACACAGATGGCCTCGTGGACTCACAGGTATAACCGGACACACACTCACCCGAACACTCACACAGACACACATCTATACACAAAAACTGTGATAAGGGAGACCATCTGAGGGGACACAGATGGCCTCGTGGACCCACAGGTATAACCGGACAAACACTCCCCCAAACACTCACAGGGACACTCAAACAAACACACAGACAGACATCCATAGACACAAAAATAAATTTTTATACCGAAAATTTAAAAATTAATGATAAATAAGGCAACGAAACGAAAAAATAAATACAATTTAATCATAATATTTATATTACAACCCCCAAACTCATCCAGCTCCTTGGATTGCGGGCAGGAAGCATGGATGCTGTGAGCCATTCCTCTCTGGATCTCCACACTAAGGCGCTGAAAGAGAAAACTGACGGCTGTAGGGTCTCTAGTTGTTTCAATTAGCTTCGACCCCAGCTCCTTCAAAAAACTTGCAGCACTTTTACCCCAGGCACCAAGTGTCTCTGAGGCAATGGGGACAAAATTGTAGTAGTGATCAAGGTCTCCGTTTTTATGTGACTTGGCTGCTTCCCAGTGATTGGCAGCACCTCCTGCCTGAGCAGCACTGAAGTTAACATAGGTGTTGCCTAAAGTTGAAACGCAAGTGTAGTCCCACAATAACTGTCTACCATTCTTCCAGGGGTTCACCGTGATCCCATCTGGGCGACCAACAGGCTCATCAGAGTTGCGGGGCAATACGGAACGGGACTCTCTCTCTGCTGGACAACCTTCCGTGATAAGGCTTCTCTTTATAATGTCGTTAACATCGCAGTGTCTTGCATGCCATCCTCCTGTCCTTTGGCAGAGAAGGCCATGTCGTCCGTACCTGTCGGCCACTGCCTCGCCACCAAAACCCCTGTATTCGGTGTGGATTCGGGCAGTGAGGCGGACAACCACAGCCATTCAGAGGGCCTGTGGTGAGACGAGTGCTAGTAGCTGATATTGGGGGTTGCTAATAGCAAGTCCTCTGCATGGGGAGCTGCTACAGCTCTAAGTCGGGCAGTATCATGTGGTGTTGTCGCAGCTTACAGTAATGTTGGAGCTACTTTGTCGGCAATGGGGCGATCCCAACTGGATTGCTTATGGGCTTATATATATATATATATATATATATATATATATATATATATATATATATATATATATATATATATATATATATATTTATATATATATATATATATATATATATATATATATATATATATATATATATATATATATATATATATATATATATATATATATATATATATATATATATATATATATATATATATATATATATATATATATATATATATATATATATATATATATATATATATATATATATATATAAATATATATATATATATATATATATATATATATATATATATATATATATATATATATATATATATATATATATATATATATATATATATATATATATATATATATATATATATATATATATATATATATATATATGCTGGATGCTGTAGCTATCCACAGATTTTTTGAATATATTTATTATTATATTATTAAGGCTTATTTTTACCAAATTAGAGGGGAAATGGTCTGAGGTAGGGAACGGACATAGGATGGTAGGTGTAGACATTAGTTAAAGTATTAAGTATTTTGGAATAATTATTATTTATTCTCACCCCTCCCCCCCTCTCTCCCTGTTGATTCAATTAAGGTTAATTGTGAATTATTACTGGAGATGGTTGAAGACTTTTTCGTAATCAGAAAAAATGATTTCCTTAAATTAAACACATAAAGTAGTTTAATTTTGGTCCTATTGATCCTAATTTTTGTAAGAGGGAAGAGGTACAAAGCCGGTGGGGGGGGGGCGGGAGATTTAGAGGTGGTATAAAGAGGGAGAACAGGAGAAGAGGTGTAGGTGAGGTGAAAGAGGGATGAAGAGGGAGTGAAGGAGGTACTGGGGGAGGTAAGAGGACGATGGGAAGGACTGGTGCTGGGAGGGAGGACTACGGGAAGGGTAAAAAGGGAAGGACTAGCAGCGGGAGGGAGGGAGGGAAGGAAGACAGTAAGGAGGGCGAGAGTGAGAAACGGCGGAAGGAGTGAGAACGAAGGTAAAGAACTGCCCCGAGAGTTAAGACGATGGGAAGGGCGGGATGGAATAGGGGCGGGTATGGGAAGGGCAGAAGGAGGGAGGATGAGCAGGGTTACGGGAGGGTGGAAAAAAGAAGGAGCCGGTACGGGAGGAGGGAGTTTGGGAAAACGATAGGAGACGGAGTGGGGAGTATGTAGATAGATTAATGGTTAGATAGATGAGTAGATGGAAAGAGAAGTAGATGAATAAATAGATTGATAGATAAGTAGAATGATAAATGGATAGATTAATGGAAAATGAGTTAGTAGGATCGTCGGATACAAATAGATAGAGAGATAGATATAAATAGTAATAGATAGATATATGGATGGATACGTTGATTGATAAATATATACATTGACGGATAGACGGATCCATAGATGAGTTGATGGATGAAAAGACAGATGAGTAGATGGATGGATAAACAGTCGAGTAGATGGACGGATACATAGTAAGATAGATGTATATAATGAAAAATTGTTGGTTTATGGGAAGATAGATTGATGGATTGACAATTATAAATAGATAAATAAAGGGCTACATTGATGGATACATTTGTGCTAGGTGAACAGGTGAATCAGGTTAAAGAATATCTGCCGATTTCCTCTTGCGTCAACCGGGATTCGAACGAGGACCTTAAGAATTACAACCAATAAACTCTCTCCATTTAGACAGTTGGCTACTAGTTCGCGTGTGTGTGTGTGTGTACTCACCTATTTGTGCATGCGGGGGTTGAACTATGGTTCTTTGGTCCCACCTCTCAACTGTCAATCAACTGGTGTACAGATTCCTGAGCCTACTGGGCTCAATCATATCTACATTTGAAACTGTGTATGGAGTCAGCCTCCACCACATCACTGCTTAATGCATTCCATCCGTTAACTACTCTGACACTGAAAAAGTTACTTCTAACGTCTCTGTGGCTCATGTGGGTACTCAGTTTCCACCTGTGTCCCCTTGTTTGCGTCCCACCAGTGTTGAATAGTTTATCCTTGTTTACCCGGTCGATTCCTCTGAGGGTTGTGTAGGTTGTGATCATGTCTCCCCTTACTCTTCTGTCTTCCAGTGCCGTAAGGTGCATTTCCCGCAGCCTTTCCTCGTAACTCATGCCTCTTAGTTCTGGGACTAGTCTAGTGGCATACCTTTGGACTTTTTCCTGCTTCATCTTCTGCTTGACAAGATACGGACTCCATGCTGGGGCCGCATACTCCAGGATTGGTCTTACATATGTGGTGTACAAGATTCTGAATGATTCCTTACACAGATTCCTGAAGGCTGTTCTGATGTTAGGCAGTCTCGCATATGCCGCAGACGTTATTCTTTTTATGTATGCTTCAGGAGACAGGTTTGGTGTGATATCAACTCCTAGATCTTTCTCTCAGTCCGTTTCATTAAGTTCTTCATCTCCTATTCTGTATCCTGTGTCTGGCCTCCTGTTTCCACTGTGTGTGTGTGTGTGTATGCGTGTGTGTTAGTGAGAAATAAATGTAGTTGATATAAAAGAGGAAAAATACATTTGTTAGAAAGGCGGGGTCCAAGAGCTAATAACTCGATTTTGCAGACACAAATAATAAATACAAGGAATAAATACACACACACACACACATTAGTTGATAAAGGACTGTTTTGTGTGTATACCTATGTATACTATTGTCAGGAGCGACAGACAAGTGCAGCTATGTGTGTTTATGTGTACCTGCAATTGGACTGACATGTGTACGGTTATTATCTGTGTGTTAATTGTAAAAGGAACATATTAGTGAATGTTTTTTTTATGTAAATTGAATGACATATATACATGTACGCGTGTTTAGTGTTACTGTAATTTATAATGTTAGCGTGTGTACGTTTGAATGACATAGTGTCCCATCATTGTCACATTTTTTGTTACATGTTTACTATTGTCAGGAGCGACAGACAAGTGCAGCTATGTGTGTCTATGTGTACCTGCAATTGGACTGACACGTGTATGGTAATTATCTATCTGTCCATTGTTAAAGGAACATATTAGTGAATGTTTATTTATGTAAATTGATTGACATATGTACGTGTACGCGTGTTTAGTGGTACTGTAATTTACATACTTAACAGGTTTATGTTTGAATTAAATAGTATCCCATCATCGTCTCATTTTTGTTACTATTTTGCTGTTCATTCTCAATCTCTCTGACTCCCGAGGACCATTTGTGCTCGTGTGTGTTTATTAAAGGAAAATAATCATATTTTGTTTACAAAATAACTTGTATTTATTTTCCAAAAAAATGTTTTCAAAGAAAAAGTAATTGTCTAGTAAGCATTCATTTTTCTAACATACAAGACAGTTACTCACTACCTTACAGCAGTCAGGAACACTTTTGTTACTATCTCTTCACAGCGTCTTTTACATAAATACCCTATCTTAACAAATTCAATCATTAAATTCATAACTGGCAACCCCCTCGGCCCCCTCCCCCACAGGTCCAAGGCCACCGAGTGACTAACCCCACACCAATTCCCCAACCCAGGAAGCATCATTCCTTTCCCCTAACCTCTCCCAAATTATGTTTTTGACGAGTACACGCACTACGGGGCCTGACAGCTGAGTAGACAGCGCTCTCAACTCGTAATCCTAGCGTCCGTGTTCGATCCTCCGGTGATGGCAGAAACGAAACTGGGCAGTTTCTTTCACCCTGTTGTTCCTGTTACCTAGCAGTAAATAGGTACCAGGGATTTAAACAGCTGTTATGGGCTGCTTCCTCTGTGTGTGTGTGTGTGTGTGTGTGTGTGTGTGTGTGTGTGTGTGTGTGTGTGTACTCACCTAGTTGTACTTGCGGGGGTTGAGCTCTGGCTCTTTGGTCCGGAGTGTGTGGAAAAATTTGTGTTAGTTACAAGTTAGTAATAGTTGATGGTGAATACTAACCCAAGCACGATCTCGTATAATACACTACACACGCCAACCCCCCCTCTCTCCCCCCAAATCACTCTACCTAAGTCATTAACAAATTAATACACATCAATTAATACACCAAAAATACTAACTATAAATAAAGGGTCCAAATTTGAGACAAACAGCGAATCCAGCGTGGTCTAGTCGGATGAGAACGTGTTCTCATCTAGATAGATTGCGATCGAGCCTGTCGGAACGGTTACGTAACTACAGGGCACTAATTTATGTGGTCCCCTCCTGTAGCTGCCTCTGTATCGAAAGGTTCTCTGGATAGCTGGAATTAGCCTGACTCCTAGTAAAGTAGGGAAGAGGTGAAATCCGTTGGGACCACGGATGGATACCTTGGATCCATTGACCTAGGGCAGGTCTAATCACCTGGGATTCGAACCCACGGTGGGAATAAGGGAAAAGAGTTGAAGGGAGGGACACAAATGGTTCCAGAAACCAAACTACACATAAACCCGGACACTCACACACACACACACACACACATACACAAACACACACACACACACACACACACACACACACACACACACACACACACTCACCATGACACTCACAGGACACTCACTCAGACACACATCCATAGACACAAACTGTAATAAGGAAGACCATCTGAGGGAACACAGATTGCCTCGTGGACCCACAGGTATACCCGAACACACACACTCACCCGGACACTCACAGGGACACTCACCCAGACACACATTCATAGACACATTCTCAGTCGACTTGAGAATGGTCAAGGACTTACCGAAACGTCGTCGTTCCTTCACCTTCTAGTGTGTGGTCTGGTCAACATACTTTAGCCGCGTTATTGTGACTCATCGCCTGCATCCATAGACACAAACTGTGATAAAGAAGACCATCTGAGGGGACACAGATGGCCTCGTGGACTCACAGGTATAACCGGACACACACTCACCCGAACACTCACACAGACACACATCTATACACAAAAACTGTGATAAGGGAGACCATCTGAGGGGACACAGATGGCCTCGTGGACCCACAGGTATAACCGGACAAACACTCCCCCAAACACTCACAGGGACACTCAAACAAACACACAGACAGACATCCATAGACACAAAAATAAATTTTTATACCGAAAATTTAAAAATTAATGATAAATAAGGCAACGAAACGAAAAATAAATACAATTTAATCATAATATTTATATTACAACCCCCAAACTCATCCAGCTCCTTGGATTGCGGGCAGGAAGCATGGATGCTGTGAGCCATTCCTCTCTGGATCTCCACACTAAGGCGCTGAAAGAGAAAACTGACGGCTGTAGGGTCTCTAGTTGTTTCAATTAGCTTCGACCCCAGCTCATTCAAAAAACTTGCAGCACTTTTACCCCAGGCACCAAGTGTCTCTGAGGCAATGGGGACAAAATTGTAGTAGTGATCAAGGTCTCCGTTTTTATGTGACTTGGCTGCTTCCCAGTGATTGGCAGCACCTCCTGCCTGAGCAGCACTGAAGTTAACATAGGTGTTGCCTAAAGTTGAAACGCAAGTGTAGTCCCACAATAACTGTCTACCATTCTTCCAGGGGTTCACCGTGATCCCATCTGGGCGACCAACAGGCTCATCAGAGTTGCGGGGCAATACGGAACGGGACTCTCTCTCTGCTGGACAACCTTCCGTGATAAGGCTTCTCTTTATAATGTCGTTAACATCGCAGTGTCTTGCATGCCATCCTCCTGTCCTTTGGCAGAGAAGGCCATGTCGTCCGTACCTGTCGGCCACTGCCTCGCCACCAAAACCCCTGTATTCGGTGTGGATTCGGGCAGTGAGGCGGAGAACCACAGCCATTCAGAGGGCCTGTGGTGAGACGAGTGCTAGTAGCTGATATTGGGGGTTGCTAATAGCAAGTCCTCTGCATGGGGAGCTGCTACAGCTCTAAGTCGGGCAGTATCATGTGGTGTTGTCGCAGCTTACAGTAATGTTGGAGCTACTTTGTCGGCAATGGGGCGATCCCAACTGGATTGCTTATGGCTTATATATATATATATATATATATATATATATATATATATATATATATATATATATATATATATATATATATATATATATATGCTGGAGGCTGTAGCTATCCACAGATTTTTTTGAATATATTTATTATTATATTATTAAGGCTTATTTTTACCAAATTAGAGGGGAAATGGTCTGAGGTAGGGAACGGACATAGGATGGTAGGTGTAGACATTAGTTAAAGTATTTTGGAATAATTATTATTTATTCTCACCCCTCCCCCCTCTCTCCCTGTTGATTCAATTAAGGTTTAATTGTGAATTATTACTGGAGATGGTTGAAGACTTTTTCGTAATCAGAAAAAATGATTTTCCTTAAATTAAACACATAAAGTAGTTTAATTTTGGTCCTATTGATCCTAATTTTTGTAAGAGGGAAGAGGTACAAAGCCGGTGGGGGGGGGGCGGGAGATTTAGAGGTGGTATAAAGAGGGAGAACAGGAGAAGAGGTGTAGGTGAGGTGAAAGAGGGATGAAGAGGGAGTGAAGGAGGTACTGGGGGAGGTAAGAGGACGATGGGAAGGACTGGTGCTGGGAGGGAGGACTACGGGAAGGGTAAAAAGGGAAGGACTAGCAGCGGGAGGGAGGGAGGGAAGGAAGACAGTAAGGAGGGCGAGAGTGAGAAACGGCGGAAGGAGTGAGAACGAAGGTAAAGAACTGCCCCGAGAGTTAAGACGATGGGAAGGGCGGGATGGAATAGGGGCGGGTATGGGAAGGGCAGAAGGAGGGAGGATGAGCAGGGTTACGGGAGGGTGGAAAAAAGAAGGAGCCGGTACGGGAGGAGGGAGTTTGGGAAAACGATAGGAGACGGAGTGGGGAGTATGTAGATAGATTAATGGTTAGATAGATGAGTAGATGGAAAGAGAAGTAGATGAATAAATAGATTGATAGATAAGTAGAATGATAAATGGATAGATTAATGGAAAATGAGTTAGTAGGATCGTCGGATACAAATAGATAGAGAGATAGATATAAATAGTAATAGATAGATATATGGATGGATACGTTGATTGATAAATATATACATTGACGGATAGACGGATCCATAGATGAGTTGATGGATGAAAAGACAGATGAGTAGATGGATGGATAAACAGTCGAGTAGATGGACGGATACATAGTAAGATAGATGTATATAATGAAAAATTGTTGGTTTATGGGAAGATAGATTGATGGATTGACAATTATAAATAGATAAATAAAGGGCTACATTGATGGATACATTTGTGCTAGGTGAACAGGTGAATCAGGTTAAAGAATATCTGCCGATTTCCTCTTGCGTCAACCGGGATTCGAACGAGGACCTTAAGAATTACAACCAATAAAACTCTCTCCATTTAGACAGTTGGCTACTAGTTCGCGTGTGTGTGTGTGTGTACTCACCTATTTGTGCATGCGGGGGTTGAACTATGGTTCTTTGGTCCCACCTCTCAACTGTCAATCAACTGGTGTACAGATTCCTGAGCCTACTGGGCTCAATCATATCTACATTTGAAACTGTGTATGGAGTCAGCCTCCACCACATCACTGCTTAATGCATTCCATCCGTTAACTACTCTGACACTGAAAAAGTTACTTCTAACGTCTCTGTGGCTCATGTGGGTACTCAGTTTCCACCTGTGTCCCCTTGTTTGCGTCCCACCAGTGTTGAATAGTTTATCCTTGTTTACCCGGTCGATTCCTCTGAGGGTTGTGTAGGTTGTGATCATGTCTCCCCTTACTCTTCTGTCTTCCAGTGCCGTAAGGTGCATTTCCCGCAGCCTTTCCTCGTAACTCATGCCTCTTAGTTCTGGGACTAGTCTAGTGGCATACCTTTGGACTTTTTCCTGCTTCATCTTCTGCTTGACAAGATACGGACTCCATGCTGGGGCCGCATACTCCAGGATTGGTCTTACATATGTGGTGTACAAGATTCTGAATGATTCCTTACACAGATTCCTGAAGGCTGTTCTGATGTTAGGCAGTCTCGCATATGCCGCAGACGTTATTCTTTTTATGTATGCTTCAGGAGACAGGTTTGGTGTGATATCAACTCCTAGATCTTTCTCTCAGTCCGTTTCATTAAGTTCTTCATCTCCTATTCTGTATCCTGTGTCTGGCCTCCTGTTTCCACTGTGTGTGTGTGTGTGGTATGCGTGTGTGTTAGTGAGAAATAAATGTAGTTGATATAAAAGAGGAAAAATACATTTGTTAGAAAGGCGGGGTCCAAGAGCTAATAACTCGATTTTTCAGACACAAATAATAAATACAAGGAATAAATACACACACACACACACATTAGTTGATAAAGGACTGTTTTGTGTGTATACCTATGTATACTATTGTCAGGAGCGACAGACAAGTGCAGCTATGTGTGTTTATGTGTACCTGCAATTGGACTGACATGTGTACGGTTATTATCTGTGTGTTAATTGTAAAAGGAACATATTAGTGAATGTTTTTTTTTATGTAAATTGAATGACATATATACATGTACGCGTGTTTAGTGTTACTGTAATTTATAATGTTAGCGTGTGTACGTTTGAATGACATAGTGTCCCATCATTGTCACATTTTTTGTTACATGTTTACTATTGTCAGGAGCGACAGACAAGTGCAGCTATGTGTGTCTATGTGTACCTGCAATTGGACTGACACGTGTATGGTAATTATCTATCTGTCCATTGTTAAAGGAACATATTAGTGAATGTTTATTTATGTAAATTGATTGACATATGTACGTGTACGCGTGTTTAGTGGTACTGTAATTTACATACTTAACAGGTTTATGTTTGAATTAAATAGTATCCCATCATCGTCTCATTTTTTGTTACTATTTTGCTGTTCATTCTCAATCTCTCTGACTCCCGAGGACCATTTGTGCTCATGTGTGTTTATTAAAGGAAAATAATCATATTTTGTTTACAAAATAACTTGTATTTATTTTCCAAAAAAAATGTTTTCAAAGAAAAAGTAATTGTCTAGTAAGCATTCATTTTTCTAACATACAAGACAGTTACTCACTAACCTTACAGCAGTCAGGAACACTTTTGTTACTATCTCTTCACAGCGTCTTTTACATAAATACCCTATCTTAACAAATTCAATCATTAAATTCATAACTGGCAACCCCCTCGGCCCCCTCCCCCACAGGTCCAAGGCCACCGAGTGACTAACCCCACACCAATTCCCCAACCAGGAAGCATCATTCCTTTCCCCTAACCTCTCCCAAATTATGTTTTTGACGAGTACACGCACTACGGGGGCCTGACAGCTGAGTAGACAGCGCTCTCAACTCGTAATCCTAGCGTCCGTGTTCGATACTCCGGTGATGGACAGAAACGAAACTGGGCAGTTTCTTTCACCCTGTTGTTCCTGTTACCTAGCAGTAAATAGGTACCAGGGATTTAAACAGCTGTTATGGGCATGCTTCCTCTGTGTGTGTGTGTGTGTGTGTGTGTGTGTGTGTGTGTGTGGTGTGTGTGTACTCACCTAGTTGTACTTGCGGGGGTTGAGCTCTGGCTCTTTGGTCCCGGAGTGTGTGGAAAAATTTGTGTTAGTTACAAGTTAGTAATAGTTGATGGTGAATACTAACCCAAGCACGATCTCGTATAATACCTACACACGCCAACCCCCCTCTCTCCCCCCAAATCACTCTACCTAAGTCATTAACAAATTAATACACATCAATTAATACACCAAAAATACTAACTATAAATAAAGGGTCCAAATTTGAGACAAACAGCGAATCCAGCGTGGTCTAGTCGGATGAGAACGTGTTCTCATCTGGATAGATTGCGATCGAGCCTGTCGGAACGGTTACGTAACTACAGGGCACTAATTTATGTGGTCCCCTCCTGTAGCTTGCCTCTGTATCGAAAGGTTCTCTGGATAGCTGGAATTAGCCTGACTCCTAGTAAAGTAGGGAAGAGGTGAAAATCCGTTGGGACCACGGATGGATACCTTGGATCCATTGACCTAGGGCAGGTCTAATCACCTGGGATTCGAACCCACGGTGGGAATAAGGGAAAAGAGTTGAAGGGAGGGACACAAATGGTTCCAGAAACCAAACTACACATAAACCCGGACACTCACACACACACACACACACATACACACACACACACACACACACACACACACACACACACACACTCACCAGGACACTCACAGGGACACTCACTCAGACACACATCCATAGACACAAACTGTAATAAGG
The DNA here is from genome assembly GCF_040958095.1 of Procambarus clarkii. Lineage (NCBI taxonomy): Eukaryota > Metazoa > Arthropoda > Malacostraca > Decapoda > Cambaridae > Procambarus > Procambarus clarkii. Next base: position 2,048 of record NW_027189814.1, on the reverse strand, counting down.
AAGACCATCTGAGGGAACACAGATTGCCTCGTGGACCCACAGGTATACCCGAACACACACACTCACCCGGACACTCACAGGGACACTCACCCAGACACACATTCATAGACACATTCTCAGTCGACTTGAGAATGGTCAAGGACTTACCGAAACGTCGTCGTTCCTTCACCTTCTAGTGTGTGGTCTGGTCAACATACTTTAGCCGCGTTATTGTGACTCATCGCCTGCATCCATAGACACAAACTGTGATAAAGAAGACCATCTGAGGGGACACAGATGGCCTCGTGGACTCACAGGTATAACCGGACACACACTCACCCGAAACACTCACACAGACACACATCTATACACAAAAACTGTGATAAGGGAGACCATCTGAGGGGACACAGATGGCCTCGTGGACCCACAGGTATAACCGGACAAACACTCCCCCAAACACTCACAGGGACACTCAAACAAACACACAGACAGACATCCATAGACACAAAAATAAATTTTTATACCGAAAATTTAAAAATTAATGATAAATAAAGGCAACGAAACGAAAAAATAAATACAATTTAATCATAATATTTATATTACAACCCCCAAACTCATCCAGCTCCTTGGATTGCGGGCAGGAAGCATGGATGATGTGAGCCATTCCTCTCTGATCTCCACACTAAGGCGCTGAAAAAGAAAACTGACCGGCTGTAGGGTCTCTAGTTGTTTCAATTAGCTTCGAACCCCAGCTCCTTCAAAAAACTTGCAGCACTTTTACCCCAGGCCCAAGTGTCTCTGAGGCAATGGGGACAAAATTGTAGTAGTGGAATCAAGGTCTCCGTTTTATGTGACTTGGCTGCTTCCCAGTGATTGGCAGCACCTCCTGCCTGAGCAGCACTGAAGTTAACATAGGTGTTGCCTAAAGTTGAAACGCAAGTGTAGTCCCACAATAACTGTCTTACCATTCTTCCAGGGGTTCACCGTGATCCCATCTGGCGACCAACAGGCTCATCAGAGTTGCGGGGCAATACGGAACGGGACTCTCTCTCTGCTGGACAACCTTCCGTGATAAGGCTTCTCTTTATAATGTCGTTTAACATCGCAGTGTCTTGCATGCCATCCTCCTGTCCTTTGGCAGAGAAGGCCATGTCGTCCGTACCTGTCGGCCACTGCCTCGCCACCAAAACCCCTGTATTCGGTGTGGATTCGGGCAGTGAGGCGGAGAGCCACAAGCCATTCAGAGGGCCTGTGGTGAGACGAGTGCTAGTAGCTGATATTGGGGGTTGCTAATAGCAAGTCCTCTGCATGGGGAGCTGCTACAGCTCTAAGTCGGGCAGTATCAATGTGGTGTTGTCGCAGCTTACAGTAATGTTGGAGCTACTTTGTCGGCAATGGGGCGATCCCAACTGGATTGCTTATGGGCTTATATATATATATATTATATATATATATATATATATATATATAATATATATATTATATATATATATATATATATATATATATATATATATATATATATATATATATATATATATATATATGCTGGAGGCTGTAGCTATCCACAGATTTTTTTGAATATATTTATTATTATATTATTAAGGCTTATTTTTACCAAATTAGAGGGGAAATGGTCTGAGGTAGGGAACGGACATAGGATGGTAGGTGTAGACATTAGTTAAAGTATTTTGGAATAATTATTATTTATTCTCACCCCTCCCCCCCTCTCTCCCTGTTGATTCAATTAAGGTTAATTGTGAATTATTACTGGAGATGGTTGAAGACTTTTTCGTAATCAGAAAAAAATGATTTCCTTAAATTAAACACATAAAGTAGTTTAATTTTGGTCCTATTGATCCTAATTTTTGTAAGAGGGAAGAGGTACAAAGCCGGTGGGGGGGCGGGAGATTTAGAGGTGTTATAAAGAGGGAGAACAGGAGAAGAGGTGTAGGTGAGGTGAAAGAGGGATGAAGAAGGGAGTGAAGGAGGTACTGGGGGAGGTAAGAGGACGATGGGAAGGACTGGTGCTGGGAGGGAGGACTACGGGAAGGGTAAAAGGGAACTAG